>NW_919799.1:0-12357 GCF_000209065.1 Trypanosoma cruzi
CTAAGTAACAACTACTCATCGGGTTTGAAGCATGAACAGCAGGCGCTTAGCTTCCACTCTGGCAAAGAGTACTAGACCCTGGCACCACGTTGAGGTGGCCGGCTGAGCCAGGGTTAGCGCTTGGTCGTAGCTTCCTTCCTAGCCTGAGTGTGTTTGTGTGCAAGAAATCAAATTAAAATATAAAAAGCACCAAAAATGAACGTGGCAAAGAAGTGGGTGGCGCCACCATTCACGGCGTAACACATCCGCTTCGTCGTAACCGCCACAGTAATTACCCTCACCGTCCACAACGGACCAAAAAATGTGAGGCCACACACAGAAGCAGAGAAGTTGACGGTTGCGCACGGGCCAAGACGCCCTCCGGCAAACGGCACCAACCAACAGACAGACAGGAGAAATTAAAGGCAAGCAGAATCCCAAGTGCTGCGGGATCCTTGCAAGCACCGCTCCCTCACTGTAGAACCTTTAAAGCGTTCCTCGCTGCAACATCCCCCACCACCCCTCGACGTGTCGGTGGATTTTCCCGTTCACCGGAAGAAAAACGGCGGGATGCTTCGGCAGTGGTCGAAGACACACAGAGCGCGCCGTCGACGCGATCAACGAGCGCAGACACTCGTGAAGTGCGATCCCACAACCGCGATCCCTCCATCTACTCTCCTGGACGTGGAGGAGGCATGAAATGTCCTCCTCTCTACAGTAGTCCTGAAACGCAAAAAAAATCCGCAGGGCATCCCGCGCAGCCGCGGCCTCCTCAGCAGCCCGACAGTCCACGCCGCCGCACCGCTCCTCAAGAGGTCGCCAGGCCCGCTAAGGCAAGCAAAAGGAGAACAGCAATTTGGTCAGGGCGCTCAGAAAAGTGAGGCGCAGCGGTCGGGTAGGCGCGGCCCATCCACGTCCTCCCCTCAACAGACCCACCACACAGTCGAATCACACACCCGAAAAGAGCCGTGGCGTCTAACGAAATAGCACGCGCAATAGCACCTCGTGCTCTCCACAATGTGGTGTCATGGCACACACAAGGCATCACAGGAAGAGGCAAATAATTGCATTCCATCGGCACAAGCACGGAAGTAAAGCGCGCATTCTTCCCCTGTGAACTTCAATCCAAATCGTCTCGGCCACAGAGTTTGTGTCGCCGACCCTCAGAAAGGGCTGATGCATCAACTGCCGCTGACCGATCACTCAGCGATGCAACAAAAAGAGCCACCGTCTCTCGAGGTTATTCCCCACCCATTCCTCCCATTGGGGGAAGGGAACGCAATGTAACGCTGTGGACGTGTCTAGCCGACAGAAATGAAGGAAGTGACTCCAGCCGCGGAACAAGTTGGACGGATCCTCCTCCCGAATCCTTCAAAGGGACCGGTCGCTCAGCTGCCGAGGTTGACGGCGCGGAGGACAACACCTTGAATGTGTGGAGCACCGCAGCAACCTGAATATATTCTGCAATATCCGCGGCCAGTTCATGAAAGTACAAAGAAGGGACAGCAGGTTCAAAGGGGCGTGTGAACCCGTCAGTGATCACCCGCGCCGGAGGATCGCCACCCCCACCCTCCAAGGGCACCTCAACGACGTCAAATATTTCCACCGCACGGCACCCACAACACAATCGCGTGGCATAATGCATCGCCTTGCAGCACCCCATGCAATGCGGCAATCGAAAACCGTCTCGAACACGGTGTGCGAAAAATATACCCGAAAAAGAAGGCGCAGCAAATGCCCTCCACATCTCAGCAGCTCCAATCATCCAGTAAAAGGCAGGAGCACCAGACAGTACCCACGGACTCACCGAATATGGCGTCAAAAGGCAGCGAGATGTCAGACGCCACGAGGCTCGCACTTCTTCCCCCGTGACACTTCCACGGATTAGTGCAAATGCCGTGCCCTGCGGCCTCTCGACCCCTTCGAGGCAACGTTGCGGCCACATGGCGACGGCTCAATGTGGCTGGCGATCAGATCCAGTCGTCGCGGCAAAACAGTACAGAGAGTAGGGTGGTGAGCCCGCACATTCGCCCCTTTGGTGCCTGCCTCCACTGCAAGAGTGAAACTCGTCTTCCCAACAGCCGCGCTTCGGGTGGCTGAAACACCTGCCCTCACACCGGCGATGGCATCTGCAAGCGCCTGTAATTCCTCAACACCGCCCGTCAGAAAAAAACCAACCGGCACTCAAACCCTGCAGCCACGCATCCCTCGTAGCCATTTACAAACTCGTTGTCCTGCAGAAACGCCTAAAAATAAATAACAAGAAGGCCGTTCATTGCTGGCAAGGGACAAGAGCACGTTGCTTTCATCCTGCAACGGAGGATTATGCCTCCTGCGTAACGCGGCTACAAGTACGCGGTGCACCAACACCGAAACAGAGGGCACGTTGCCCCATGACCCTCCCCTCCACAGGGGCCCAAGAAGTGCAACAGACCATCCTCCCATCAAAGAAAAGGCCCAATGGAGCGGGCACTACATTGTGCGGACCACACAACAGGAACACCCTCAGAGAACGAATGCTCTTGAATGCCCTTCAGAAGGGGCCAGCGGGTTGGCCGTGAAGCCAACAAACACCGGAGAGCCACCTGCTCTGCACGCATCCAATGACGCAATCGAGCGCGCAATCTTACAGGGCACATCAACCAGCCTGTTCTCGTCTCCGTCTGTGTGGGCACAACAGTCCTGCCATCATCCTTCGCCCTCACAAAGTATTCCACAGGGTCATTTGAGCCAGAGACCACCACACGGCGATATGCCACCGGACGAGTGCTCTCCATACCGCACAAAATAAAATGTTCCCACGTCGAGGACCGCAGTGAAAACGAGCATAACGATGAGCAACACGGGTGTTGTCTGTGCCCTGACTCATCACAACACACTGTCCTCCGTTGGCTCAGGCCTCTGCCACACAACGAGGCACAGATGTAACATCACTTACACGCAACAGAGTGAAATACGCAAGAACAGATTCATGCAGGACGCAACAACCACCAGCCCACTCAGCAGCTGTTGTGGCAATATTCCGCGAAACATGATCCACGTCCACAGAGAACTTGTTGTCCAGTTGCACAAACAATTGATGGGTCAAGCAACGTGGGCCCATGAGCGACAACGCCAGTCGATATTAGGCCTTGGAGCCGCCAGTGAGAGCCATTGATTGGAACAAACACCAAAGCCACCAGCGGCCAAAAAGAGCTGCGACAAGGCACTCGTACTTCAATCAAAGAACGGATTCGTCTCGTCCAGGAAGAAGAAAGAATAAATAATATTTTTCCTCCTCACGGTGCCTTCCAGCAATAAAACACCATCATGCGATCCGCCCTATCGGCATTACTCAGGAGCACGAGGCCTCTGCAATGTGTAGAGGGTCATGCAATCAAGCAAATGAGATGCTCCACGGCGGCACTCAGACTCCTCCCAGGCAACGCATCAACCAACCGCAAGCAGCATGCCTCTTCATGGGCTCTCCGTTTTGGTTCCAACCGAGACGGAAGGCTTTCGTCGCTCAGCACCAACCCCGCGTTGCGAAGTGTCGTCAGATAAAACAAGTGAGGATGACAGAGTGCATCATCGGGGAAGTCGCCCTCAAATGTGGGAAACGGCATCGCACCCGCCGGAAACAGATGCGCATGATGTCCCTCCACGTCAGCCGCGCAGCCTGTCGGATGAAGGAAAATTCGGTGAAACGGAAGTCAGCGCACTCACCTCCACCCCAGGCAGTTTTATCAGGAAGATCGAATCATCAAGTCGGAGCTCCACACTTCTTGAGGAATATCGTGACCATCTGACACGTCCACGTGCATTTCCACACAACGTCCTACTTCCTTTTCCCCCTCTGCATGCGTCCGCATCGTCTCTTAAGCCACATCCAGGACAGATTAGATAGCATGTGGCACCTGGTCAGCCAGCGCCGTTCCATTCCTTAAAGCAAGGAAGCTGAAAGCCCCAAAATCACTGGCCATCAATCAGTGATGCCGTTGGCACAGGACCTCCTCGGGCCAACGCCACACACTTGTTCCGAAGTACATGTTGTCCCATGCCTCGCTGACGCCGCCCTCAGCATCCCCTACAGGTACACCGTGCACTCACTCCCAAAATACAGGTGTGGGCCACACCTCAGGAAAACTGCACAATGCGCCTGCAAACTGCTCGTTGAAAGTTGTCATTGTGTTGGGTGTCAGGGGCAACGCAATCACACCTCGCGGCTCCTCAGAAGATCAAAAAAGATAGCAAACAGCATTCAACTGGGATGGGCTTCGCAAACCTCTTGCGACTTTTGTACGATGGGGTGCTTCAGTGCATATGAAACCTTGACCGCGGGACGGAATGCCTATGCGCTCTAAAAAAATAAGCAGGAACTCACGGGAGAAGGATACATAATATAGCGTAAGCAAGATGCCACGAATAAAAAAGAACGGTGAAAAATTATATGGAGGGATATACATATGAAAATAGGCGTTGATCAATGTGTAGATATATCGATATGGGTATGAGCATAAAAACGATACTTTATTCATTGATGCATCTGTATAGATATGGATGTATCCCTTCGTTCCCCTAAAATTTGACAGATTGCTTGGTTTCCTGATTTATTGAATTGCCATTTTATTGGCTGCACATTTATGTAGATAGGCATTTAGATGTCAGTACTAATATCTATTCAGCGCTGTTGATATATATATACTGCTACTATTCCTCGTGTCTTCTCAAATAAATACGAAGGTCCACACGCCAGCCACCATCGCAGAGCACGTCCGCCCAACGATCGGAGATGTGAAAGAGAGCCCCGGCACCCGAAGTGGGAGCCGCAGCGGAGGCCGTGAAGCACACACCACCGCTACGCACCCGCCCCGGGGAGAGCGCGGTGGCTCGATAATCCGTTGCCGCCAAGAATCAATAAAACAACAAAACACAGAACCAACCAAACATGGACGCCATAAATGAGAAAAGGAGAGGAGGGCAGCCTGCCAGGAGAAAATACGGCCTGCCGCATCTGCGAGGAGCCTCGTGCCTTCTCGCCGCGCGGAGATACCGCTGGGGCAGAGCCTTTCCACTTCAAAGTGGAGACACACCAATATTTCCGTGAAGCACGGCTTCCCCACTTCTCCAATGTCCGCTCCATGCTTTTTTCTGGGCGCCTGCAGAGCCGGGCAGCGGAGTAAATGCCGACATGCCCCTCCGCACAGTTCCAGTCGGCCGGTTTTCACAATGCCCGGTCGATGCCCGTGGCGTGCCGTGCGGTAGCTGGTCAGTCAGGCATTGCTGTGGCACTGACACCCGCATGCTGGACAGCGAAACTAAACTGGTGGGGATCCCATCGGGCTGTCGTCACCGGGCAACGTGCGCCTTCTCGGCGGCCTGACCCCTCTGCCGTCGTGACATCGGCGACAGCGTGACGTCCATCAACGCATGCGTGTGCGTGCCACTTTGGGCTCACGGTGCACTGTTTCTCGGTGGCATTCTCCTCCTGTGCAGAGGCGGGGTTTCTGTGCGGGTTTGATGTTCTTCATGCGGAGGTTCAAGCCCTGCAGCACGTGGCTATTTAATCTCCATTTTTAGTGTCACGACTTTCTTTCTGTCGGGTGTTTGTGCCGTGTGTGGGTGGTCAACCCCCCGGCACTGCCCGCCTGCCTGTCGCATCAAGGGCATTTACGAAGTGCTTCCTTCTTCGGTGCCGACCGTGGCTCTGTGCTGGAGCGTTCGTGTGCTCGTATGCGGGATGGTGGTCCCGCCTTCGCTTGAGCCCCGAATTCACAGTACGTGCATTCGAACGGGGTTGGATGCCGTCAGACCGTCATATTCCTGGCAGCGCCTTCTAGTTGTCGGGGGAACCCTTGCTTGTGGAAGCGCCTAAGATAAAGTACGGTTCAGGCTTGCCTTTCGTACGACGCCGTGTGGAAACTGCATGGGAGTGGCTTCGGCCTGGGCCGTGCAGTCTGCGGCGGAGGTGCGATCGGTGTGCCGTCCCTCGCTCTCGTCCTCGCTCAAGTGCTGGGCGGTGGTTCCGGTGGGATTTCTGGCGGTTCCGACTCACCGGGAAAGTTAACTTTCCACAGCGCCTGGTAGAGCGCGTAATGCCATGGGCGTTAACCATGTGCGTCACGACACCAGTGCGACAACTGCAGTGCTTGCCGCACACCGGGCAGTCTGCCGGGCATCGGATCGTGGCGGGGTGAGGTCCAGCGGGAGGAGGAGGCGTTTCCGTGCAAAGTTCTTTGCGTGCCTGCTGTGCGGCATCCGCGCCGCACCAACGGCATGTGCGTGGGATGGCGGGTTGCAGTGGCCGTGGCAGCCATCCGTATTGTGTGGGAAACTCCGGTGCGGAGGCGGTCCAGTGCGGCCTCTTCCCCACGAGTGAGGGTGGCGTCCGTGCGCGTGAGTTCCCAGTCGCCTGATACAGTGGAGCGGCAAGCTTCTGGCCTGAGCTGTCGGGCACGAATAATACCTTCGGCCAATGAAAACGATGCCGGTGCTCCATGTGCCTCTGAGCTGTGCGAGGTCGGACGCCTCCTTGGCTTATGCATCACATGCCTCGTTCTTGGGTATGTCGCAGTGGCCAAAGGCAAGCTGCATCCGTGTGTGCGCTACTCGGTGCTGCGGGCGAGAAAAAAGGGTACTTCGACGATGTGAGTCGCCAGGTGGTCCAGAACCGTCGACGTGTGCTCGCGTGCTTCCACGATTCGACGAGAAGGCGCATAGACGCACGCTGCCGTGGAAACAGTCTCGGTGAATATCGTACTCTCCGTGCTAACACCACACCGCTCTGTGTCTGCTGTGGTGCATGAATTTCGGAGGGCCGTAGGGGAATTGGGAAAAAGAAGAATTCCTCGTGGAGGCATCCCCGTACCAGCGTGGCCAATCCGCAACAACATCCCTTGCTTATGGAAGGCGGTGCGCCAACTAAATCAAAGGCAGCGCCGTGAAGGGATGTGCAAATTGCCGGAAGTGGCCGTCACACCTCCTGCACACACAAAATTGCGGGCCGTAACGGGCAACGAATCCCAATGCCGCGTCATCAAGGCTCCCACGCTCCACGTGCACACATGAGGGATCCTGCCATGGCGGCGGTGCGCTCGAGGACAAGTGTGGAACGTGACTGGGATGGCCTGGTCCGTCAATTCCACCGCTAAAGAGACATCAATCACCCCGTGCACTCGCCACAACGAAATAAGCCGGAATCACGGCAATGCGTCGTGCCTCTATACATAATCCCGCTCGAAAACTTTCCTGGAAACCCGGAGACCTGCTCCTACTCTGTCGCCGCCTTGCTTCTGAGAGCCGTAATGCCTCCTGCATGTAAATCCGCGGTAAGGCAGAGCTGCAATTCATTACTTCCACTAGGCGGTTCGCTGGATCCTTCCTCCATTGCACAGAATGAACGTTGGGTTCCTCGCACGCAACTCCATGAAATTACAATCCGATACAACACAACATCAGCAGTAACAAGAGCGACAACTCAATCCCTTCCACACAGTCAGCGTGGAACGGGAAAAACTCCTGAAAGCACCCGATCAAAATAGAAACAAATTGATAGAAACAACGACCAACAACACTGTAGGTGCCGTTAACGACGGCTGGCTGTGGTGCGCAGCACAGCCGTGGCGCCTCAAGCACCGCATATTTACTAATTCCACGTGGCGTACGTCACATGGCGGCGTAATCGATCATACGGCTCGCACTGGATGAACGGTCGAACAGGCTCAGTGCGTCTGAGCGGGTGTCACCGGCCATGAGCTGCGATGGCGGCGCGGGTGGTTGGTACGACGACGCAACGGTGGTGCCTAAGGCGTACGACGATGACGCCATTTCGTGGGGCTTCTGCGTCTCCTCGTCGCTCTCCTCGTCATCGCGCAGCAGCGCCTCCAGCACACCACGCCGCGGCTCGCGCAGCTCCTGCCAGTGGCGGTCCTCCGCGTGCCACACAACGACACTGTACACAGTGACCGCAAGCAGCACAGTGGTCAGCAGCAGCACGATAGCCGCGTACGCCCTCGCACCGCCGTCGCTCGGCGCAAGGTGGTTGGCCGCGCTGACCACGCACAGCACCGCAAGGAGCACAAAGCTCGCAGTGCGCATCACCGTCAGGAAGGCCGAGCGCATCGTGTTCGTGAAGGCAACCACGCCCGCGCCCGCAAGCAGCACAGCCGCCATGCAGAAGTACTGGACGCGGCAGCCTCCCACGGGCGAGTGCACAGCCGCAATCAGGCACACCACGCACAGCACCGACAGCTGGAACACACACCAGTACACGTGGCTGCCCCTCATGTTCGTCAGCATGCCGCCGTACATCCGCTGCTGCGCCGCGGGGTGCCAATACCCGACGGGGTACAGCAGGCGCTCGTGCAGCGGCTTCCTCGAAAACTGCCAGTACCTCTCGAAGCTCGCGCCCGTGTGGCGGGCAATCAAGTAGCACACACCAGCAGGGAACGCCACACCGTACAGCACACCAACGACACCAATCACGCGGTGCTGCACGCGGGCACCGGGCGTCGCCAGTGCAAGCACGGAGCCAAAGAAGATGCCGAGGTGCATCGCGTGAGCCACAACGTACGTCAGGCTCGGGAAGCGCATCGCCGCCCACGCACTCGCCGCGTCCACGCCGCGCCACCGCTCGAAGGCCGCCGTCACACTGTAGTGCACGCACCCGAACACAGCGGCGAGCAGCGCGTTGCCCACCACCATCCACAGCGGGTCAAGGGCAGCAAACACCGACAGGAAGTACGGCAGCGCAACGGTGCTCGCACGCTCCTGCGCCGAGGCGCATGACATCCTCGCAAACACGCCGAGCGCCTGCATCTCCAGGATGGAGCCCAGCCCGCCGGTCACCACCACCGCAACAGCCGCCGCACCCGCAACAACGCCGGTGATCGCCGAGAGGGCGCTGGCAGCGGCGGGCAGCGTGGCGGACCTGATCGTGAAGAACCCAAGCAGCACACCCTTGCAGCCGCCGGACACCGCCACAGCGTCGCAGCGAATGACTATCGTCTCGTCGGCTGCAATGAAGTAACCGCGGTGCACGGGCACAGCCAGCTCCAGGACGGTGGACGGATTCGTCGCGTTGCGCACCCACGTCGCGTTGCTCAGCATCGCTCCCCACGGACCGCCGAACCCACTCGGCTGCGCCGTCGACACCGGCACGAAGCTCAGATGCGTGCCAAGCTGCGGGTCGCGTGCCCACCGAAACGGCGGCGGCAGCGCCACCATCAGCCGTGTCGGGACGGCGCTCCCACCGCCGCGGATGTCATTCTGCGTCAGGCTCCCACCAGCCGCCGTCGTCGTCACGGTGAGTGTAGGGCACGCCACGTCGCTCCACCACAGCGTGCTGCTCACCGACGCCGTCGGGGTCCGCGTGGGCGACAGCGCCACCGTCTCCGTCACCTGCGGGGTCTCCGTCGGCCCGTACCGCGTCGGACTGTAGTGCGTTGCGCTCAGGCTCGGCGTCGGAGTTGGCGTCCACGTTGGCGTCCATGTCGGTGTCGGGCTGCGCGTCTCCGTCAGCGTTGCCGTGTGGCTCAGCGGCGGCATAGCGGGCGTGCGGTTGCACCCGTCCACGTGCGGCAGGTACACCGGCAGGCAGTCGCGCCCGTACCCGCCCTCAGCACAGCGGCAGCCGCACGACCCTGACATCGCCCTCGTCGCAGCAGCAAAGCAGCGCACGTCGGCGTCGCACACGCCACACGCCACGGGACGGAATTCCCCGATGATGCCGGCGGACCTGTAGTCCATCGGCTGCAGCGCCTGCCCGTTGAGCGTCAGGCACCCCACGACGAACCTTCGGCCGGCGCCCACAAGCGCAACGGTGCCGTCCATCACAACGGGCCCACTGCCAGCGTTCCCGTGGAGCGTCAGCGTGCTCTGCACAAGGTCCGCACTGCGCGGGTACGACGGCACAGACAGGAGCCTGCCGCTGATGCTGTTGCCGCGCACCGACAGCCACGACCCGGACCCAAACGACGCCGGCCCCCGCAGCACCAGCAGCGCGCCATCCGTCAGCGCAGCGGCGTTGTCGTTCACCACGACGGCGGACGCGTTGGCCTCCACACCGCTGTCAAACACCAACCCATGCGCGGCGTACACCTGGCTCCCCGACACGCGCAGCACAGCGCCCCCCGACGCAACAACGCGCGCACTCGCGTACAACGCATATTCGCCACCGAACACAGCCGAGTCCAGCGCGACACCGCCACCGACGAGCTCCAGCACGGCGCCGTCCACCGCCACCGTCCGCCCACCAGTCACCACGGTCACGAGGGCAACGCCGGACACAACCAGCACGGACCGCACGAGACGCAGGCCCGACAGCACCAGCACCGGTGCGTACGGCGAGGACCGCGAGCCGGGAAGATACACAAGCGGCGTCGACGTCGCGGCAACCAGCAGGGAGTCCGTCACCGTCAGCACAGACCCCGCGGGAAACGTGCCGGTCAGCACAAGCGCACCGTTCAGCGCCTCCACATTGCACACGGACAGCTCCACCGGCCCGCTCTCGTCGCTCCACGCCGCCACCGCACCGCGCAACGCTCCACCGCCCATCACGTACAGCACGGCGCCGTCACGCAACGACACGTTCTGCACAACGATCCGCACGCCATCCCGCGCCATCCACGGCACGTAGAGCACCGGACTCACGCCGTCCAGCACAACGTGGCGCAGCGTCACCTCGCTCGCGCCAGCAGGCACAACGAACACCGACCGCACCGTCACGCTCTCGCGGACAAACACACTCGACGCGGTGCCCACAGCGGGCGGCAGTGCAGGAGCTCCCACAGGCACGCACGCCTCGCCGTACCCGCCGCTGCCGCACGCGCACACGCACATACCGTTCCTCATGCTCGCAGACGCCGTCCCGGGCGCGTAGCAGTGCGTGTCCCTGTCGCAGACGTCGCACCCAACAACGTCGATGCTCCCAGCGTCGCCAAAACCAGCCGCAGCGTACTCCTCCGCCGTCGACAGGACACGTCCACCCGCGTCGTTGCACGCCACCCTCAAATGCGCCCCAGCCGCAAGCGACAGGCTCAGCGAGACCATCCGCGGCAGCAGTGCTCGGTTGCGCACGAAACTCAGCGTGCTCCCAGCAGCGGTCACGGCGCCAGCAGCGTAGAGCATCTCCCTCGAGACGCCGTCGTGCACGTTGCCCCTCGCCAGCAGCATCGACCCGCCAGCCAGGCTCACCGTCGAATAAAACGTCACCGCGTAGTCCTCCGTCGACGAAAATTCGTTCCGCACAAGCGCCACAGCGGAGCCCGACACGCTCACAGCCCCACGCACAGACACCGCGTGCTTGCACAGCAGGAAGTCGCTGTCAACAAACGCCACCACGGAGCCGCCAATGGCCGCAACACCGCCCTCCACCGACACGCACAGCCCCAGCGCCGTCTGCACCGACAGCCCGTCCACGTACAGCGCGCCGCGCGACGACACCGCCACGCCGCCAACCACCAACACGCCAACAGCGTCGCGGAACACAGCCGCCAAATGCGTGCGCGCGATGGTCAGCACGCTCCCCGTCAGATTCACGTTGTGCAACACGAGGCACGCGGAGGCATCGCCAAGGTCGTAGGCGTCATGGTACACAACACGCTTCTCTGCGATCAGCACCGAGTCCACCACAGTGATGCGCGAGCCCGGCGGAAATCGGTTCGCCACCAGCGCACCGCCGCCAGAACGCGACTCAAGCCCGCTGATCAGCACATCGGCGCGCTCGCCAGCAGGCGGGTCGGACAGCCACCCAACAACGTACAGGCTCGCTCCGTCCACAAACGTGCAGTTCGCCAGCGTCACGTTGCGCACGCTCCCAGACATCGACTCCACGTCCACCACGACGTCCGCCGCAAAGGTCACGCCAACGTAGCACACCACCGACGTCCCGAGACCGGCGTTCACCACTTCATCCACACGCACGTCCCGCACGCACAAATCGGCGCCGTCGGTGCTCGGTGGCTCGGGAGCAGCAACGGGCAGGCACGCATCGCCGTGGCCGCCCTCAGCACAAGCGCAGGCGCAGCCATCACTCGAGGCCGTCGTCGTGTACGCAGGGAAGCACGACGTCGCAAGGGCGCATGGATCACTGCAGGCCAGAACGGTGGCATTGTACACGGACGGAATGACGTAGTTCGCTTCCTCCTCGCCGTTCACGGTGTTGCACGCAGCCACAATCGCTCCGTTTGTGAGATCGCGGGACACCGTGGGTACCTGCAGTATTATTGGCTTGTCAGTGCTGGACATGAATCGGTTGCCGGACACAGACACCGTGGAGTCGCGGAGATTCACCGTGGGATAAAGAAAAGCAAACGCTTCCGATGGGGACATGTGGCAGAGGTTGCCGCTCAGCTGCAGCCAGGAGTTGTAGTAGATGTAGGAAGAAAAGCCTGCGAAAAA
>NW_919827.1:0-12676 GCF_000209065.1 Trypanosoma cruzi
CAGTTGTGAGCAAATGCAGGCAGCTCTGGGCGACCTGGACCGTGTGAAACGTGTTGTGAAGCTCAACGTCTTTGTGAATTCCGCACCAAGTTTTACGGAGCAGTCGTACGTTGCCAATGGCGCCTCTGACCTTATTCTAAGTGTGTTCGGGGAGGAGGTTGGTCGACATGCTCGGTGTGCAGTGGGGGTGGCGCAGCTGCCGTTTGGGGCCGCCGTTGAGGTGGATGCGTTGGTGGAATTGAATAATTAAAGTGGTTAGCATGTGATGTGATTCCCACACATATCTATCCATCCATGCATGCATGGGTGCATATAATTGTGTGTACGATGATGAAGGCGTAAAAATTTTTATTTTTATTTTTTGGGAGGGGGAACACCAATGTGGCACACACAAACATGTATCCACGCAATACATATTGTTATTGTTACTACATTATACATGGGGGACATCTGGTTGCAGTGGTTCTTTCTGTGTGTTTGTGTGCTGCTGAATTAGTAGGGGGGGAGGAGGAATAAAAGGGGGATAAAAAAATGTTGGGGCGACGGAGGGTGCAAAATCGATCCATATTACTGTTATTAATATTATTAATATTTATTGGATGGCTTCTTTTTTCTTATTGCGTCACTTTTACTCGTTGTTGTTGCTGAAATTTTCTGCGCTTTCTTGGTTTCCGCTCCCGGGTCCATGTGTTTTCCATCCTCCTTCTGTGACTGCGGTTGTAAGAAACAAAAAGAAAGCAACGTGGAAGCATGCATAGAAGTGAAGACGCACAGCCGCAGGAGGCAATGCCTGGCCGTATGTTGTACGAAGATGCGCAGGTGGTGGAGAAAGACGCGGCAACTCGTGACGGCGACACCTCGTCCACCTCAATCCTGTCGTCGTCAGCGGGCGAGGAGGTGGTGTGTGTAAGTCACAGCGCGCTGGCGAAGAGGAAACGGGCTTACGACAGGAGCTACAGCAGCATGAGCCGCCGAATGCGCGAGATGTGGGGAGTGGGGGAGCCATACACACCCATGGCGGAGAGCACGGCCACGTGGCCGCAGCGCTTGTATTACACATGGATCTCGGAGTACATCCAGCTCGCAAAAAAAGAGCGAATGCAGGTGGAGGATTTGCCGCCAGCACGCCGCACAGACCGTGCACACGAGTGCGGACTGAAGCTTTCAGCGGTAACGCAGCGCAGTCTAAGCCGCCGTCACGGCTGGAGCGTTCTTGTCGGCATGACAGTGGCAAGCCGCCGGGATCGCCTCAGTCGGGGGACGCTGCGTTGGGTGGGCGTGCCGCAGTCCGGCGGTTACCACGAAATCATGGCGGCCGTCACGTGGACGAGGCCCCCGTCGCATCGCGTCGCTGAGTGCAGCGCGGAGTACTCGCCGTTCTTCCGCGGGCTTTTTTACGGAGAGACGCTCTTTGCACCGGAAACGACTGATAACTCGACACTGGAGGAACCCTGCAGCCTTGAGTTTATTACAAGTGATGGCGAGGACGCAGCAGTCGCGGCCTCCATTCCGGTGCCGAGGCGGATTTCCTTGGTGCGCGATCTTTTTGTCGCCCTGCCGGGTGCTGTTCTTTGGCAGTTCCCCGGCAAAATCATTGGAGACATTTGCACTCTTACACTTCCCATCCTCCTGCAAAAATACGTCGTCTACCTTACGGGCGAATCTCCCAGCTGGTCCTCCGGTCTTCTTCTCGTCATGGCGTTGTTTATTGTGCAAGCCGTGCAGAGCGCGGCACTCCACTCATATTACTACATAAGCATCAACGGCGGCCTCCGTTTTCGAAGTGCACTAACCGCAGTTATATTTGAGAAGTGCCTTGTTGTGGCGCCCAAATCGTTTGCGATACCAGAGATGAGTACCGGGAGAATCATTAATATGGTGAGCACCGATGTTGAAAGGGCCGATGAATTCCTGCAGTTCTGCATGTACCTTTGGAGCTCCCCAATTGTGGCCGTGTTCTCCATTTTTCTCTTGTACCGACTCGTTGGGTGGAGCGCACTGGTCGCTGTCGCCGCCCTCAGCACAACACTCCCACTCAATGCACTTGTGATGCGGCGCATGATGCGGCTGCGGAGACGCCTCGCGACCACGACGGACGCCCGTGTGAAGGCAACGAACGAGTTCTTCTCTGGTATTCGCATTGCGAAGTTTATGGCGTGGGAGCCCCGCTTCATCGCGAGCATTGAGGCGAAACGCGACATTGAGCTGCAGTACCTCAAAGGGGTGCAGGTCTGCCGTGTCCTCACGTCATTCATCAACGACGCCACCCCACCTGTCATGATTGCCGTTGTGCTTCTCCTGTACCACCTTCTTGGGCACGAGCTCACGCCGGAAATCGTCTTTCCCGCCATTTCGCTTCTCGCCATCATCCGCATGCCTTTCATGATGATTCCCACGGTGTTTACCAGTGCGGTGCAGTTCCTTGTCTCCATGGCCCGTATATCCGCATTTCTCGATTGTGAGAACTCCCCCCGGAGCGTTATGGACATCCGCTCCTACAACACTGCGCAGAGAGCGAGCGCCGGCTCATGGTGCGAGATGGCCGCTGTCTTTGAGAATACCGACATTACAGCACTTGTGCCCGTGAAACTCCCACGTCTAACTCGAGCATCTCTTTCCCTCACCGCTCGCCTCATGCGGCGCTTCTGCTGCTGTGACGCCTGCCGCCCAGAGAAGAAAGGGCAGTCGCCGGCGCAATTCCACGAGCCACAACAGCCGCCGCCCAACAGTCCCACCACCCCAACTACGACGGGGTCAAACAACATCAATGAAAAGAAGAGGCGAGCGAAGGAAGTGTTGGCGGAGGATCGCTTTGAATTGCTGCCAAAAAATATTTTAAGGGCCGTCTCCATCGAGATACCAAAAGGTAAGCTCACCGTCATCATTGGACCCACTGGAAGCGGTAAAACGACGCTATTTGCGGGATTGCTGGGTGAGTACGAAGTGACGCACGGTCGTGTGTGGGCCACGCGAAGTATCGCGTATGTGCCGCAGCAACCATGGATCATGAACGCGACGCTGCGGGAGAATGTCCTGTTCTTTGCCCCGGAGGACCCTAAGAGGCTGCAGGAGACGGTGCGTGCGTGCCAGCTGGAGTCTGACCTGAAGCTGCTGGCTGGCGGGATGCAGACGGAGATTGGTGAGAAGGGCATCAACCTGAGCGGAGGGCAGAAGGCACGTGTCAGTCTCGCACGCGCCGTGTATGCCGACCGCGAGTTGTACCTGTTGGACGACCCGCTCTCCGCGCTGGACGCCCACGTCGGCGAACGAATTGTGGCCGATGTCCTGCTGGGTCAGCTGGCGTGCAAGACCCGCATTTTGGCAACGCACCAGCTGCAAGTGCTTTCGCGAGCGGATTATGTTGTGTTGATGGGCGACGGTGCTGTGCGGTTTGCTGGTCGCCGCGAGGAATTCATGGGTTCCCCGGTGTACAAGGAGGTTGTTGCCCAAGATGCGAGGCAGCAGCAACACCAAGAGAAAGAAGTGAGAGAGGAAGAGGGGGATGGTGTCTTGGACGGCGCACCCGTTTTGGACAATGGTGCACCACCTGGGGCGGGGTCCCCTGGCCGCGCCAAGGGGGCAATGATGACGTCGGAGGAAAAGGCGGTGGGGTCTGTACTGTGGTCAACGTACGTGACATATTTCCGTGCATGCGGTGGTGTCTCCGTGGTGGTGATTGTTCTGATCATTTTCTTCTTACCGAGATGATATCTCTGTCTTCAAACGCGTGGCTTTCGATGTGGTCGACACAACGCTTCGGCCTGTCCCCACAGACATACCTTGACGTATACATCGCCCTGGTGCTTTTTGGGACCGTCATGGTGCCGCTGCGTTTTGGTGTCGCATACAGTGCGATGAGACAAGGCTCCCGCAATCTACACCGCCTCATTCTTCGGTCGGTCTCCATCGGCACGATGCAGTACTTTGACACCACCCCGCTTGGACGCATTGTCAACCGTTTCTCTCGCGATGTTGACTGCATTGACAATCAGCTGCAGATGACATTTCTTTTCCTCCTGCGGGTTCTGTACAGCATATTTTCTTCTCTTGCTGTGGCCATCGACTCACAGCCATATGTCATTCTGGCATTGCTTCCCACGGTGGTTTTTTACTACGAGTTGATGGTCCTTTACAACGTCACCAACAGAGAAATTCGTCGCGTCGGCAGCATCGTGAAGGCGCTGATGATATCACTTCTTGGCGAGGCACTTGTTGGCTCCTCTACCATCAAGGCATACGGATGCGTGGCATCCATAATGAAGGAGTCACTGCGGCGGATAGACCGTGTGTGTGCCTCTTCTTTCCTTGAAAACGCAACGAATCGCTGGTTAGGAGTCCGAGTTGATTTTCTGGGGAATGTCATCGTCATCACCATCGCCCTTCTCGGCGTCATTGGGACAATGATGAGTTTCAGTACGCACGACATTGGTCTTGTCTCCCTCAGTCTCACCATGGCGTTGGCGTCCACGTCACAGCTCAATTGGCTTGTGCGGATGATTGGCACGATGGGGGCCGACATGAACAGCGTGGAGCGTATCCTGCACTACACCCACAACATTGATCATGAGGAGGTGCCTGAGATGGACAGGCTGGTGGATGAGCTACGGGAGAAGAACACGGAGAGCAGCGATGTCACGGCGACGGTGCTGGTGGAGGGCGTCAGCGGCGGCAGCGAGGGACAGCACCCGGAGACGACGGCGGGGTGGCTGGAGTTCCGCGAGGTGGAAATGCGGTACCGTGCGGGGCTGCCGCTTGTGCTGGACAGGGTCAGCTTCCGGATTGAACCGCGTCAGAAGGTCGGTGTGGTGGGCCGCACCGGCAGCGGCAAGTCGACGCTGCTGCTCACGCTCATGCGGATGGTGGAAATCTGCGGTGGAGACATCATCGTGTCGGGGCGGCCGATCTGCGCCTACGGGCTGCGGGAGTTGCGGCAGCAGTTCTCGATGATTCCGCAGGATCCTGTGCTGTTCGACGGCACGGTGCGGTCGAACCTGGACCCCTTCCTCGACTCGACGCCGGCGGAGGTGTGGCGTGCGCTGGAGCTGGTGGGATGCGGGAGCGTGTGGAGTTGGAGAGCGGTGGCATCGACGGCCGCGTGCAGGAGGGCGGGTCGAACTACAGCGTGGGCCAGCGGCAGCTGCTGTGCCTGGCGCGTGCGCTGCTGCGGCGGGGCAGCGGCTTCATCCTGATGGACGAGGCCACTGCCAACATCGACCACGCGCTCGACCAGGAGATCCAACACACGGTGATGACCGCCTTCAATTCACACACCGTCATCACCATCGCCCACCGCCTGCACACGGTGGCGGCGTACGACAAAATCGTCGTCATGGACCACGGCGTCGTCGCGGAGTCGGGCTCCCCACGCGAGCTTGTGTCGGACCCGTCGTCGAGGTTCTCGGAGCTTGTGGCCGCGCTGGGGAAGCAGGAGGCCGCGAAGTTCATGGCGAGTGTGGGTGTTGCGGCGGCTTCGTGATGACTGGCTGTTTTGGGTGGCATCCAGCTGAAAAAGTCGAAATCAGATTTTTTTGTTTGTTTTTGCCTTTTGTTTCGTTTTTTGCACCATGTGCGTCTCTCTTTCTGTGTATGTCTCTGCGTGTGTGCATGTATGTAGGGTGTTGATGGGTTTGTTGTATGTAACTATGTATGAAATGTGCCTGTGAAGAGAATGTGTGGTAAATGGTCAATTGTGTGCCTTGCGTCATCCGCCTTTTTTTCTTTTTTTGCGGCCAGGGCACACATGGGGCTTGCCCGTTGTTTATGGGCGAGTTATTGTCTTTAGATCGTCTCGTGAGCGCGTGGTTTTTTTTTTTCCTTTTTTGTGTGTGGTGGGTTTCATCAGTAGGATTTGTGTGTTGGATCGAGCCCTTGTTTGTTACTGAGTGCTGTGTGTAATGAGCGCCGCGCCGCGCTCAGTCACCATCTGTTTGTTTGCCGATCAGTCTGTTTCAACTGTGTGTGTATGTCTTCGTCTATGTGTGCGTGTCTGCGTTTCTTCTTGCTAGGCGGGTAGGCTGCAATGCGGCGACTGTGTGCATTCCGCACAGGGACGCCGACGGTGCCGCATCGACGCTTTGGCAACGCACCGAGCCGTGTGCGCCCCGTGGAGACGCCAGGCATGCACGCATGGCGACAGACCGAGCGTGAGGTGAGCGTCGCTGTGGCGCTTGCGGTGATGTTTGTAGTGCCCGTTTGGGTTGTTCTGCTCTCGGGCTTGCGGGAGGAGCAGAAGCGTGAGAGTGTGAGGCGGTGGGCCATGGAGCAGAAGCGTGGCGGCGAGTGAGGCAGGCATCCACACCCACGGGGAGGGAGAGACTGTGTGTGTGTGTGTGTGTGTGTGTGAAGCAACGAGAGGAATGAGAGAACGTCGTTGTGACGACGTGTTGGCGAATGTTGTCTCTGGCAGAAGTGTGTTTGTGTTGCCCTGCCGTGCGTGGTGTGCCCGAGTCCACTTCCTCTGGCCGCCACAAAACCTGTTGCTCTTCCACCATGGACTTTTCTTGGGAAGCAAAGAAGAAGAAGTGTGGGTGCTGGGGGAATTATAGGCAGGAAGGTGGCAGCTACTCAATGCGGCGGTGTGGCTGTGCCTCGGCAATTTTTTCTTTGGAAGTTGGTGACATGATGGCAGGTGGAGCCGTGGGCAATGGAGTGTCGTGGCGATCATTTGCACGTGGCCGACCGTACACGCCTTTGGGCACCGTTCAGGACTTCACGGCATCACCGCATCACATACGTCTTGCTGAGATGCAGCGCGAACTGGACGAAATGAGCGGTCGTTCACCGACGCACCTCTACGAGGGGCCAACTGTCACCACTGCGCAGGGCCCTCGGCCTCTCTTCGAGGCTGACTTGCGGGATGATCCTGCAAATGACAACATGCCGGAGCACTTCGTTGCCGCACGTCAACGTCTGATGACTTTGCAGAGTGACAGTTACGGGGAGTCCATTCGCGGTGTTGTCTCCCCGCCCCCACCGCCGGATGCGAACGCCCCTCGAGCATATGAGCAGCCCCGAGTGCAGCTGGGCAATATTTGGTGGACGGCTATGACATTAATAATAGTATCGTTCTTTCTTATGGCTAGGTTTGGTCGCTAGCGTGAGAAGGGATTCTGCATGGGGCATGGAGCCAAATAAGAGCGGATATGCGTCTGCGTCTCTGTGTGTGCTACTGTGGGGCGGCGGGAGGAGGAAATGAGATGGAGAAAAGAGGGGGAAAAAAAAAAACAGTTGCGAGTCTTCTATTTTTTTTTTGTTTTGTTTTGTACACATGCATACATAAATTACTTACTCTACTCTTTTTTTTTTTTTTTTTTTTTTTTTTTGGCGTGTGAGTGGGTGATTGTGTGTGCAGGGCTGAACAGAAGGAAAAAAAGAATGTCTGCTGGCATTCGGCGTTTGTTGGCTCCGGCTGTGATGATGAAAATGAAAATGCTGCGAGGAGGACGATTTCCCGTTGCAGCGTACACCACCGTCACGCCCACATCCCTTCAACGCAAACTCACAATGAGTAAGCGGCGTCTCCGACCGAAGCCGACACCGAAGCCCGGCCCCTCCATCCCCATCTGCATTCTGCTGGTGCTCATCACACTGTACATGACGTACATTACGCGGAAATCCTCCAACGACGACACGGTGCTGCGCTGAGCGCAATACAAAAAGTAAATTATGTAATTGTGTTTGGCAGAATTGGCTTAGTTGCCGTTTATGGGTTTGAAATGAAAACGCGTTTTTTTTTGTTTTTTTTTCTTTGGTTGTTCAGTTAAGCGAACATCCACCGCCAAAATTTATATGGACGCCGACCTTATCACTACCGTCCGGGGCCTCACCCTTTTTTTTTTTTTTTTTTTTTTGTTGGTATTGTTGTGTTTTGTTTTTATGAACTCATTGAGTTTGGGCGTAGAAGCGCATGAGGCATTGCGGCCTTTTTGATGCGTCAGGACGGTATTTTTCTCCGGCGCGCTCGTGGTGTGGATGCGCATCGCAACTTCTTGATTCAATGTTGACGACAGAAAAGAAATCATCATCTTTATCGTCGGCTTCAGTATCAGCCAGACCTCTACAGGCCGATGCGGTGCAGATGGCAACAGTTATGCCGCGTCAGAGATGGCGGGATATGTTGCACGCAGTCAAGCGGACGCTTACCACCTCCGAGAGAAGCCGCTGGAACCAAATCGACATCATTGACGCAAGGCAATACGCCCGTGCGCACCGTCAACGGTTCCAACGCACGAATGACTTTTTTCATGCTGCTGGAAAAAGAGGAAGAACCCTCTCATATGAAGCGATAACATTGCAGTTTGAGGGGGTTGAGTGGTCATATATGCTGCTACCAACGTTTCTGGCGCTGATGATTGTTGTGCTTATTGCTCTGGTGGACGGTAGATATCGAAAGACAAAACGACAAGAGGAAATGAAGGCGTTTACAAAGCGTGCGGATTTTTTAGCCTCCGTGCGAAAAGAAAGTGTGGGTATGGGGGAAACGGAATTGTACACCACGGAAGAGGGAGAAGGGGATTTCTAAAGACAGGAGGTGCCCCGACGCCATTAGTGCCGGTTATGTTTTTGTTTTTTCCACCGTTTAAAATATCTTATATTTCTGCCGTTGTGAGGTTCTCTTTTTGTTTGATTGGATCCCCCCCACCCTCTCATTCTTTTTCTGCTTCCGAGCTTCTCGTCGTGAAGGGGGAAGTACAAATTGTTAGCTGCATTGGTTTCTTCTGCATGTCAATGGTGTTATCCTTTTTTTTTTTTTTTTTTTGACTTGTTTGTTGTTTTTTGTTTGTTGTTGGGTGGCGCAAGAAACGCAAGCAAACAGTTGCAATTGGCAAACAGGAGTAAAGGGGTTGGCAAGGGCGAGGGTGTAGTTGTAATATTAGTAGTAATAAGTATTGGTAGAAGCCACCGGATATCTCAGCAGTCACAGCAAAACACACGAAAGGAAGCGGAGGGAAGGAAATGGCGCAGACCACGGTCCCTACCGCTCCTCTTTACTCCACTTTGGATGAGCCTATCACGACCACCATTGTGCGCGATGCGGTGGCTATTGGCCGAAAGATGACGATTGTCCTTGCACCGCCGCTCGGGGAGGATCAGGAGCTGCGCGACTGGGACTTGTGGGGACCCTTGTTGCTTTGCTTGCTGCTTGCCATCATTCTTGCCGGCTCAGCGGCAACACATCAGGGTGGTCTCATATTCTCAGCGGTTTTTGTGCTTGTGTGGGTGGGGGCGGCCGTCGTGACGCTCAATGCAAAGTTTCTTGGCAGCAAAGTTTCTTTTTTTCAGACGGTTTGTGTCATGGGCTACTGCCTGGCACCGCTTTGTATTGGCGCGTTCCTCGGTGTTTTTATTTCTTACTTTTGGGTGATGATGGTGATTTCTTTTGTAGTCTGGCTCTGGTCCTGCTGGGCTGCCCTGCGCTTCTTTCGTGGCTCCGTCACTCCTGAACGCGAGATGCTTGTCGTGTATCCTGTCGCCCTTTTCTATTCATTTATGACATGGATGGTAATCGTCGGTGTGTGAGAAAGTTAGTACCATGTGGATGCCGAACATTTTGTGGTTTGACGCGTCTTGATTGCTGGTAGTAGCAATGAAGAGGATTTTGAATGATGAAAAATGAAATGGACGGAATTTAGGCAACAAATGCATTCACGTCGTTATGTTTATGGCGGTGTGTATGAAAGTTTTAACGCTTTTTTTTTTTTTTTTCTTTATGGATCAACCGCTAAGACCTTCTTTCCCTTTTTTCCTTATTGCGTGGGTCTGTGTCAGCATGTGTGTGGCTTTCACTTCCTGTTTCATATATATATATATATATATATATATATATATATTAATGCTTTTATTTGTAAAATTTGTGTGTTCTTTTGGATCGCAGGGGTCAAGGGGTCAAGGACGGTGCGATGTCAGGTGTCAACAGTGACAGGGGGGGGCAGGCGGAAGATGTTTGCAGCGCTTCTGGAAGCTCTTTCGTCACCCCACATGCCACACACACAAAAAAAAAGTCATTTGTATCGACTGTGGGGCCTGGAGCCGCTGCCGTGCATGATGTCCGTGGAAAACAGAGCAACGTTCTCTTCTAGCAGCTTTATTATGGATGGATTGATGAATACACTGCAAGGGCCGCACGGAAAGAAACTAAATAAATCCCGCTGCCACCGCCAGCAGAGGAGGCGCGGTTGTACGAGGCGGGGTGGAAATTGTGACGTCAGATGGAAGCAGACATGCCCCCATGACACGCAAACTAACCGTTTCTGCACAAAGAGGTTTGGTACTGTAGAGAGCCATGGATCCTGGGTCAGTTGTGTTGGGTTGGATACATGCGTCAGTCGAACGAGCCGCAATCATTACTTGCTGGGAGTGGAGTGGAACGTTCAACCATCACACCGGCTGCCAATTTCTGGTTTGGCGGCACGTACGCACGACAGTGTGGTTTATGGTTGAAAGTTCATTTTGTCCATCACAGTGCATTCAGTCCTTCTGTGAGCCTGTAAAGAGAAAAAGAAAAGGGATTGGGTTACTGGAATTGGATGAATGGTGGTGCTCTGGTAACTGTAACTCAAAACTTCCATTCGCCACTTGTCAAGGCGCATGCGTAATTATTATTTTTTTATTTTTTTCTTCTTTTACCAGTCGTAGTAACTACACCTTCAATTGTGCAGCTCTGGTAAGCGTACGAAGGAATTCAGCAGCAAGGATAACCTTACTCCGCGGGCAGCCATTATAGAATGGCTCCAACATCTGCCCTTCCGGCCCGTAAAACTAATTAACAACTACTCATCGGGTTTGAAGCATGAACAGCAGGCGCTTAGCTTCCTCTCTAGCAAAGAGTACTAGACCCTGGCACCACGTTGAGGTGGCCGGCTGAGCCAGGGGCGCATGCGTATCATATGTGGGTTCAAATTCCCAACAAAACGCTTGCAGATGTTTGTGCTACTATCCTGCATGTCCAGCTAGTGAGTTATGTACTGTACCTTGAGAAGGTGAATATATCATAGTAGAATGGGATGCTTCTTGTTCCTGGTGTATTTCTGTTGACATACTACGGAGTTTCGCGGCTCATAAATATGATTATGTGAGTAATGGCGTCGCTTCTGTATTTTGAGAATACCGCAATGGCTTTGCTCTTTGGGAAATATTTCATTATTTCTATAATAATTTACTTCTCCTTTCCGAGATGAGCGTTGGGCGAGGTTATGAAAATGGCCGCGAACAATAGAGGCTACATTGGGGACCTCAATAGGTGCGTGGTGTAATTCCTGAGTGCACCGCTCCTGTTGCTGACACATGTGGGGTGGTTCTCTAGCGAATTGTCGGGTAGTGTGTGTGTTGGCGGCTCTGGCGGTGCACTTCATCATATTCCCGGTTTAGATTTATTATTATTATTATTATTATTATTATTTATTTTTTTTTTTCTGACGTTGGCAATTCTCTCTATACGTGAGAAAATGGTGGTGATTGTTGATAATTGTGTACGTGCAACGAAAGGATTCATTTTTATTATTATTATTATTTTTTTTATTCTTTTATTCTCGGTACCCATGTAGTGAATTTTGTGAATCTGTTCGCCGTACTTCATGGCCGGGGTTAAGCGAGATTGATAGAATGAAATGGAGTAACTGAAGTGGATTTGCTGCACTGAGGTGGGGCTCCTGGTCTTTAACGTTACCACATCAATAATATTTATTAACTTTGTTTGTTTGTTTGTTTGTTTGTTTGTTTGTTTGTTTGTTTTTTGTATTTTGCAAACACGCGGTGGGATGAGAAATTTCTTTTAGTGTTGTCTTCCAGTTTTTTGGACTTCTGGATACTTTTTCACCTACGCTTCTATACCGGCCGCCGGTTAATGTAACGAACCTGCTGCAGTGTGTTGTTTTGGCAGGGGCTTCTTACAGTTTTTTTTTTTTTTTTGCAGTGTAAAAATCAGGCGGTTGATGTTTGCTGCACTTTTGTTGTTGTTATTTTCTGCCGGTGCGGCTACTGCCTTTGATCATGTGACGATGTCAACATTCACGCCGCAGTCTCTCCCAAGATGCTGCCCGAGAGTGTGTGGTACTCCGCAACAACTGCCTCGTCTATTACTTCACCGAACTGTGACGCTAGAGGAGTGGGGAGAGGTGGTGGCGAGGCATCGCAGAGCTCCGTCTGCCACTCCAGACGATGATGATACAAATAAAATGATAGAGACAAAAAGATGATGAAAGACGCAGAGAGAGGTACAACGCCGACCAACAGTCGATACCAAAGAAGCTTCTTGTGGAATTCTCTGTGATCATTTACGATGGGCAAATAACGCTGCTGGTCGGCCCGACTGGAAGCGGTAAAACGACGCTATTTGCGGGATTGCTGGGTGAGTACGAAGTGACGCACGGTCGTGTGTGGGCCACGCGAAGTATCGCGTATGTGCCGCAGCAACCATGGATCATGAACGCGACGCTGCGGGAGAATGTCCTGTTCTTTGCCCCGGAGGACCCTAAGAGGCTGCAGGAGACGGTGCGTGCGTGCCAGCTGGAGTCTGACCTGAAGCTGCTGGCTGGCGGGATGCAGACGGAGATTGGTGAGAAGGGCATCAACCTGAGCGGAGGGCAGAAGGCACGTGTCAGTCTCGCACGCGCCGTGTATGCCGACCGCGAGTTGTACCTGTTGGACGACCCGCTCTCCGCGCTGGACGCCCACGTCG
>NW_919841.1:0-12815 GCF_000209065.1 Trypanosoma cruzi
AAGACCATGGACTTACAGGTTTACGTCTCGACGACTTGCTACCAGATTCACTGCTCCACACGTCACTCGACTTCCCGCCCTCATCATTCTCGTCCTTCACACGTATTTCCACATTGATGTAAAGGCCAAGACAGTTGGATGGCTGGATGTTCTCATCGTAACGACTGTCCAAGAGTTGTGCCACGATGTTGATCATGTTGTCCGCCTCGCCGGTAAACTCCAGCAGATGTCTGCTACCCGCCTCCACCGTGATGGAGATCACACCGTTTTTGTTAGGGATATGATAACTGTACTCCTCCGCCTCCCCGATCCTTTCTATCACCACACCTTTCTTCTTCTTCCATGGTGACGGCTGTGGTTCTTCTCGCAGCGTGAAATTTCCCCTCGTTTCCACAGCGGCGCCCGCGGTGACCGCAGTAATTCTGCCAAATCCAATAGACGACATCCTCGAACCGTACATCCCCCACGACACCTCACCGTGCGCCAAGAGCGGCAGCAGCGTGACGGAGAGAGTAAGAACGCAGTAAAACCACCGCATCATTTTTCCTGACATGTCTCTATTCCCCCCTTTTTTTTTTGTTTAAATTTTCTTCTTTTTTTTTTTTGTTTCTCTTTTTATTTATCTTCTCTGTTTTCGTTTTCTATTTTCTCTCTTTGTTTCCCCTAAATGTTTGCTTCGCAAGTAAACGGAAATGTCCCTCTGTTTCTTTTCTCCCCTCCTCCTCCTCCTTCTTCTTCTTCCAATTGAGAAAGAGACGGAGAGATAGGGGAAAAGGAAAGGTGCATGTCTCATTGCATGGCTTCTGAGATGCCACCCACGCATTGCAAATTCAACGTCCATCGCGTGACGCATTCGCGGTGAAAGTTTTATTTTATTTTTATTTTTATTTTTATTTTTATTTTTTGTTTAAATCAAAGTCAATGCCAAACACGTCGTCCTCGGCAAATGCGTCGTGTGACGTCTCCACCTTTCTTTTCGCCGAGGAAGACGTGTCGTCATTGACGCCCTTCTCGCGCTCGTGTGCCCGTTTCGGCTGCGGGCCCTCCACGCCGCACGAGACCTCCGCCGCGTACAGCTGCCGCAGGTGCTCACCGAGCGCATCCATCGCAAATGCAAAAAAGTCCAAATTACCCGCCGCTTGCTTCACGTTACTCTCCGCTTTGTTCGCATTGCCGCTGCCGCTCTCGCTGGCGCCGTCAGGGCTCCTGCCATCGTCAATGTCGCCATCCTCCACTTCTCCGTTGACGTCGCTGCCGGCGTTGTTGTTGTTGTTTCCACCTCGACCGTTGCAGCTGAAATTCGTGAGCCACCCATGCATCACCGGGTGCATCTCATAGCTGTGAAACAGCATCTTGAAGAGATGCGCCTTTACAAATGCGAGATCAACGGGGTAGCGTTGCACAAGCTGCAGATACTCCTGCGCCGTCCGAATGGCGTCCAGTCGTGCCTCACAGCACTCGGCAAAACACCGCCCGTTGCGCACAGGGTGAAGCGGCGCTGCAAAAAGACGCGGATCCCACAGCAGCGGCTCGGCGCACATGTAACCATCCGTCATTGTTACCGACATATTACGCCGCACATCCTCAAACGTCAACACATTACCGTTCCCAATGACAGGAATGGACCCGCGCAGGTGCTCACGTACACGCCGTATCTTTTCCATGTCCGCAAGCCCTCTCTTGTTGTGCCGCGTTCGGCCATGCACGCAAAGGACCGCAATGCCGGTGTCGCGCAGCATCTCCGCGTACTTCAGCGTCAAGGCGTCGTCGTCAAACACACGCATTTTCGCCGTCACCGGCACCCGCAGCTCGACTGCGAGGCAGTGCAGGATGTTGTGCACACGATCCCAGTCCTCCATGAGAAACGAGCCGTAGTGGCCACGGCGGGCAATGCCTTGCGGACAGCCAAGGTTGACATCAACTGCCTCGCAGTCGTCCTCCACGTGACGCGCCGCGGCGAGAAGCGTGTCGGCGTCATTCCCGAAAATTGCACAAAAAGCGGATGGTCTGTTTCTTTTCCATCACTCGTTCTCCCGGCATCTTCTGCTGCTTCCCCTTCTCCTGAGACCGTTGCCGTCATCGCTGGTTCGGCGCGGTGCGGGGTTGTGGAGAAGTAGCGTGCACGGTACTGAGCACTCTGTGCAAAGCTCCTGGCATGCAACATAGGACTGTACGCCAGCGTTGCTCCGTAGCGGCGGCAGAGCATTCGGAATGGCAGTTCGCTCTGATCCACCATCGGCCCTACAACGTACATTGGCCTCCGTCGCGGCGGGGCCCGATGGGTTTGTTCTGCACCCAACGCCACCCCTTCATTCTCCACATGGTCGTGTGCATCGCTACCGTCATTACTCCGTGCGGCAGTGGGGGCGCAGACGATGTTGTCCCAAAAGTCCCACGGCGATTGGGGTTTCCTCTTGGGGTCAATGTGTTTAATCCCCGCGCTGCGACGACCGTTGCAGTACGGGCACGTTGAGCTGCGAAACGGCTCCCCGCGTCGCACAAGCCCCCGGTACTTCTCCAGCAGCGTCTCATTGTACGCCATCCCCAATGTTTTTTTTTTTTTTTTTTTGTGTGTGTTTGTGTGTGCCTGCGGTGACCTCCCCCCCCCCGTACTAAAGCCAAAATCCCAGTGGGTGGGTGCATGCCGATGCATGCGTGCATCACAGCCACAGAGAGAAAAGAAAAGAAAAAAAAAAACAAAAAGACGAAGGAGACATGAAAAGAGTGAAAAAAAGAATTCGGAGGAAGAGGCACACCCAACACGGGAAGTGGCGCGTGACAGCAGACATCCCCACCACAAAGAAGAGGAGTACGCATCAACATCCACGCAGCTTCAGGCAGTAGGTTACACCATCACCACACAATGAAACAAGTCAGCAGTGAAAACATTTATATATACAAATATATATAAATATATACACGGGCACAATTATATACACATGGCTGGTAATTCCGTGTGCACTTTTGTAATGCATCCCAAATAAACATACAACAAATTTCAAATATCCCACAAGACATTGTAAAAAAAAAAAAAAAAAAAAAAAAAAAAAAAAAAAAAAAGGAGAGAGAAGACTACTTTAAATCATTTATGCATACAAACAAACAAACAAACATAATAATAATATGAATGAATATATATGTGAATATATAAACATACATACATTTCCCACCCTTATCCCACTGTTTACTGTTTTCTTTTGTTCCTCATCCATTTAAAAGAAAAAACAACAACAACAAAAATTACATCCACACCCAACAGAAGACGCATCTTCTCCCGCCCCCGCCCCCTCCTCCTCCTCCTCCTCCTCATGTTACTTCCGGGCTTCTTGTTGATTCACAAACATAAGTTATGACGTCATGAAAAATAACTTCACATTTTATACCTTCTTTTTTTTTTTCCTTTTTTTTTTTCTTCCCTCCCGCACTACCGCTCATCAAAAAAAAAGTACTCAAAATAATTAAAATAAATAAATAATTAATTAAAAAAAAAAAATAACGCTTCCATAAAAGTCCTCTTCTACTCCTACCACGCCTCCCTCCCCCTCCCTCCCCCCCCACACACAAAAGCATCCAACCACATTTCTCTTCTTTTCTCTTCTCTTTTTCTGTCTGTCTGTCGTCCTGCGCATATTTGCAGGAGGGTCGTTTGACGGTGTCGTGGCAGTGACGCCTCACCAAAGAAACAATGAGAAAAAATAGAAGAAACAGAACTCACCGCAGACCAATCAATCAATCAATCAATCAATCAGAAACTACAAAACTAAAAGAGACACCAAATATAATAAAAAAACAACAACAACAAAAACAAAACAAAACAATTTCAACAGAAAAACGGTTATCAAACGCAGAGCAGAAGACCAAAAACAAACAAACAAACAAACAAAGGCAGAAGAGCGCAAAAGAAAGAAAGAAAGAAAGGCCTAAAGGAAGTAAATATATATTGAAATGAATCACGTAATGTGTACACCAACTGCAGCTGCCAGTAATAAAACGCCTCAAATTAAAAAGACACTTCTCACGTGATTCTGCATTTCTCTCTCTCTCTCTCTCTCTCTCCCTTTCTCTGTGGTCCTCACATATGGAGGACGTCGGAAATCATGTGTGAGGCCCCGCATACGGCTCATGGCTCCACCCAATCGCCGGTGCCGTAAAGAAGCCACTCATTGCTGCATTTTGCTCAATGATATGCCGCCGTGTAACACGCTGTCGCTCAGCTCTCGGTGACACAATCTCCACCTCAACATGCCTCTTGTCATCATCCTGCGCCTCGTTGCTACTCACGCAGCTGCTGCAGCTACAAAGGGAGTCGTCTGCCCAGCCACCAAACGGGCTGCTGCGGCCGTTGTTGTTGGGGTTGCCGCCATCAACCTTGCTGCTATCACGTCTCCGCAGGCGGTGGCGATGGTTCCGATTTCTACGTTGCCGCATTGAGCGACATGTGGAGCTCCCGCAGCTTTCGTTGCCGGTAAGTTGACTAAGCGGTGACGGCGGTGCGGTCGTGTTCTGGCGCGAGAGATAATTCCCGTGGCCGTACACCGCCCCGGAGCTTGCGACCGTCGTGCAGCTGAGGCTGTCCGCAGTGTACCTCGTGCGGAACCAGCGGGAGTTGCTGCCGCGTGTGTGGAGGCTCATCGCACTGCCGTCACTCCCGCCGCCGTTGCTGTCGACATTCCCGTCGGCCTCTTCCTCCGCCGCCTGTGGCTGCTGGCGCCGTGCGAGGCGTCGCTGCCGCCGCTGCGCCCGCTGCAAATTCCGCCGCCGTTCCTCCTCCGGGATGCGTGGCGCCTGCGAGCGCAGCGGTATACCACGCACCTCCTCGCCCTCCTCCCCAAACACGGACGTAAACAGTTTGTAGCGGTGACAAAAAAATATGCCTCCCCACAAAAGCAAAGCCGATACACCGAGACACACAAAAATTACCGTCAGCAAAGAAATGGCATCGACCATTGTTTCTTGGCGCACACAAGACGGAAAGGCAGGCCCTTTCCCCTTTTCCCACTACGCGCCAATGACTAAATCTTCTGATGTGTGGCGGTATTACACCAAACGTATGCATGCACATAAAAAGCGTAAAAGAAAAAGAGAGAGAGACAGAATAAAAACTTACAAGCAGAAATGAACGTCGGGACGGCAGCACACACAAGGACGGTAAGAATGTGTGTAAATATCCATCCACCCCTCAGCCTCATTTGGGAAGTCACGTGTAAATGTGAAATGTACATGACAATAACCACCCAACCGACTCCACAGCACCGCCACCGCCACCACCACAACGACAACATTCAATAAAATACAATCGACATAAAGACATGCAAACGCCAGTTTTTACGTAGCCGCAAGAAAGACACTTAGATTTATTATTGTCGGTTTTCATCGGCCCGCGCGAGAAGAAGTAAAAAAAAAAAAAAAAAAAAAACAAAAAAAACCCGGCAGCAAAAAAACAAAGAGGGCGGAATAAATAATCAAAAATCCAACCTAAAATAAACAACAAAAACAAACAAACAAAAAAAAAGAATAAAAAAGAAGTCCACATTAAAAGCAGAGAAAAATGCGCATGGCGGGGCCTTGTCGCCACTTTTCCTTCCAAAATGGGAGGAGGGGAGCAGCAGGGGAAGTCCACAGTTCGGTTCCGTGCGTCCAACCTCCCCCACACTCCAGAGAAGGCATGCCCCACGCTCATACACCAGCAAAACGATTGGTCCATACATCGCTCTCTGACGGCCGGGACCGTTGTGGGCTCACGAGGCAGCACTCTTTGAAAGGGCCCCACAGCCGCCGGTGATCCCCACCGAGCGGAAGGTAACAAAAATAGGCGTGGGTGGAAGTGCACCGCAAAACAACTGCACCCGCCGCCCTTCAACGCGTTATTTTTTTTTGAAAAAATTAAAATAATAAAAAAGTTCAACGGGTAATTAAAAAAACGGGAAAGCAAAATGAAAAAGAATCGCCCTCATTTATTTAGTGCCATATAAGCACATATTTCCCCCCTCCACGTTTTGAACAACAAAAAAAAAGACCCCACACCAACACGCACCTACACACAAACAAAAAGAATGTAAGAAGAAAAAAATGTCACGTTGATAAAAAAGAAAAAAAACAAAAACAAAAAAAGAGAACTATGGTGACGACAGGGGAGGCACAACGATACATATACATAAATGAATGTAAACATGTTTGGACGCCCAAAGAGACGCACATATCCTTATCTATTAACTGCCTTACGGTTGACACGCTCCTAAACACAGACACACACACACACCTTTTTTAAATCCTCTTCGCGTCTCTAATCATAGTGAGTAAATACACTGCGTGTATCTTCTTTTCGCATATGACAACCATTGATGCCAATATGTACCCCTCCCCCCACCATCTTCCCTTCCAAAAAAGCCCTTCTCTCTTTTCAACGGTTTCAATTTTGTCATGAACACACGGTTAAGGAGATTTATCATGTCTCAGATCGTCAACACCATGAGACGGTGTGTCAATGGGCTCATTTGCTTTCCTCCGGACGCTGGGGCTATTATTATCATCATTGGCCCCTTGAGTATCCTTCTTATTCTGCGCAGAAAGCGGCTTGGGGCCCATTGATGTGGCAGCAGGAATCTCAGAATTTGTCTGAAAGCAAAAACTACTAAAAATTGATGACATGGAGCGAAGAAGATACGAGCTACGGCCGTAAAAAACCGGCGAGGGAACTCGCTCAGCCTCCTCTCGCTGCCGCCGCAGTCCTTCTTCCGTCGCCGGCGGCGGTGCGGCCTCGGGGATTCTACGAAAGTCGTCAACGTGTAGGACGGTGTGTCCATCCGGCAGATGGTACGTGCGGGGAAACCGATGCTGGCGGGTGCGGACGCGGTTCTCCAGCGCGTGGCCATGCAGCGTTTCCTGCTGCTGCTGCTCCTGCTGCGGTCCCTCCACCGGCTGCGTGCGGTGCGGCGAGTACAAAAAATTGCCCTGAGTGATGTTTTGGTTCTCCACGCGAATGTGGACGACCGATGATCGCGAAAATAACCTGCGCCTCCAGCAAACATTAAACCACATGCACGCAAGGAGCAAAGCAAGGACCAAAACGGCAATAATGACAATAATAATGATGGAGCTCCATGTGATGGTTGGGGAGTTGTCGGCCATCGTCTTGTCACGGGGAACCACCACCACCGCCGCCAACTCTTTCCAACCCGCACCCACTTTTGTCTCCCTCACACTTTCCTTCTCGCTAGTGTTTTTTTTTTTTGTTTCTTTTTTTAAGTTTATAGATCTCACTGCGGGGCCTCTTTATTTTATTTTATTTTTGGTTTTCCCGCTCCCTCCCTCCGCTCCTCCTCCCCGCTATGATCGGCTGCCACACAACACAACGCACCTCCCTTGCGGTTGTGCGGCCAAAACTGAGCTGACGGAGAGAAGACAGAACCGTTTCTATGCGTCGTGTACGCCACTGTGGCTGTTGGAAACACTCCGAAACAATCAAAACAACAACAACAACAACAAAAACAAAAAAACAGCAGAATACCACAAAGACCAATAATCACCTACTAAATCTCCACCACCCAAAAAAAAAAAAAAAAAAAAAAAAAAAAATCAAAATTCCACAAATCAGATCTTCAAAAGAGCGAAATCTCCCCTTACTCCATAGACATACCCACACGCTGAGAAAATATGCCCCATCCTGCACAACAAACAAAACAATCTAAACAAACAGCATAATAAAGTTCCTTCAAATAAAAAAAAAAAAAAAAAGTAAAAACGGGTCCTTCAAAAAATCAATAAAATAAACTTTTGCAAACCATGGACAGTAGGCCTTCAGTCAAAAGCAATACACCAAACGGCAAAACAGATACGACAAAAAAAAACAGAACCTTCGCCAGCCACTGTGTGTGGTCCATGGACCGAGCCGCCATCGCCAAGGTGAGTTGCTTAAGATCTTGTAAACGAACTAGGGAGTGCAGGGTGCAAGGGAGAGAAGGGTGATGCAGAGAGACGCAGGGGACGTGCCCGAGTGTGTGTGTGTGTGCGTGTGAGCGTGAGTGCTGCGCAGCGGTGGCAGGAGTGCCGTGGAGGTAGGTGTATTCAAAAAAATAAATCAAAGAAGAAAGAAAAGAACGATGTGCCTACCACATACCCCGCTGTCAGAATGTATCCCTATACAGTGCCCCGCATTCAGCTGCCGGTGTGGAAATTGAGACACGCCATGACGGTCCCCCACACCAACGCTCAACGCCAAACATAGCCCAAACCCACCCACCCAAGAAACAAATAGGAAAAGAAAGAAGCCCAACAAAACCCCACTAAATTTCAGGTAAATATAACGCCCCAGCACACTGGCGGTGGCAACATTGTCACAGGTGGGCAGGGGACGCCTTGAGGCTCTCCGCCACCCTCAGAACAAACTCACGGCACTTGTCGAGCTGCGCGGGGGTGACATACTCATTCGCACAGTGTATGGCCCCGCCATTGGGTCCGCATATCACAGTTGGTGCGCCGGCAATCCCACTGTAGTGGCCCGCCTCCGTGCAATAGTTTTTTTTCCAAACCTTGTAATCATTGTTAATGGCGCATACCAGCTTGGTGAAGGGCGCCTCCTCACTGCCCTCAAACGACGGCGTTTCATCCCGCGGCGTGATAACAATTTCAGCGTCCTCAAACTCCGCCTTCATGGCCGGGAGAAGCTGCGTCTCCACGTAAGACCGCACCTGCTGCATCATCTTGGAGACAGTCTCGTTGGGAAGCGCTCGAAACTCGAAGAGGAACTCGCACTCCGCGGGCACGGTGTTCGAGGCGTTGCCGCCACTGATGAGGTTCGTCGACAGCGTTGAGAACGGCACCTCGAAGTCATGCCGGGTGCCGTTCCGGCGGTACTCCTCCGCAATCTCGCGCAGCTTCGTAATGAGTTTTGTGGCGTAGTCGATGGCGTTGCAGCTTTCACCCGTCAGCGCGAGCGACGAATGCGCCGCCTTGCCCCGCACACGCACCCAAAAGTGGGAGGTGCCCTTGTGAGCAATCACCACAGTCATGCCGGTCGGCTCCCCAATGATGCAGCCTTCCGCCCTGACGTCGTGGTCCCGCGCAAACTCCGCCAGCTCCATGCCGCCGAGACAGCTCACCTCCTCGTCGTACGACCACGCAAAGTGGATCGGCTTCGCGCGCTTCATCTTGAGGAGCTCGGAGGCCAGAGACATGCACACGGCAACAAAGCCCTTCATGTCGGACGTGCCGCGACCGTACAGTTTCCCATCCCGCTCCGTCAGCGTAAACGGATCGCTGTCCCACTTCTGCCCGTCCACCGGGACCACGTCCGTGTGGCCGGAGAGAATGATGCCGCCCTTCGTCACGCCGCCGTCGCCCGGCAGCGTCGCCCACAGGTTTGCCTTGTTCCTCTCGGCGTTGTGTAGCAGGGTGCACTTGACACCAAGCCCCTCCAGGTAGTCCTTGCAGTAGTGGATGAGCTCAAGGTTCGAGTTGCGGCTCGTCGTGTCAAAGGCCACAAGCTTCGCCAGCCACTGTGTGTGGTCCATGGACCGAGCCGCCATCGCCAAGGTGAGTTGCTTAAGATCTTGTAAACGAACTAGGGAGTGCAGGGTGCAAGGGGGAGAAGAGTGATGCAGAGAGACGCAGGGGACGTGCCCGAGTGTGTGTGTGTGTGTGTGTGTGTGAGCGTGAGTGCTGCGCAGCGGTGGCAGGAGTGCCGTGGAGGTAGGCGTATTCAAAAAAATAAATCAAGAAAAAAAAAGAAAAGAACAATTTGCCTACCACATACCCCGCTGTCAGAATGTATCCCTGAACAGTGCCCCGCATTCAGCTGGCGGTGTGGAAATTGAGACACGCCATGACGGTCCCCCACACCAACGCTCAACGCCAAACATAGCCCAAACCCACCCACCCAAGAAACAAATAGGAAAAGAAAGAAGCTCAACAAAAAAACCTATTACAGGTAAATATAACGCCCCAGCACACTGGCAGTGGCAACATTGTCACAGGTGGGCAGGGGACGCCTTGAGGCTCTCCGCCACCCTCAGAACAAACTCACGGCACTTGTCGAGCTGCGCGGGGGTGACATACTCATTCGCACAGTGTATGGCCCCGCCATTGGGTCCGCATATCACAGTTGGTGCGCCGGCAATCCTGCTGTAGTGGCCCGCCTCCGTGCAGCCAGCCAATTTCCACACCTTGTAATTATTGATAATGGCGCATACCAGCTTGGTGAAGGGCGCCTCCTCACTGCCCTCAAACGACGGCGTTTCGTTCCGCGGCGTGATAACAATTTCAGCGTCCTCAAACTCCGCCTTCATGGCCGGGAGAAGCTGCGTCTCCACGTAAGACCGCACCTGCTGCATCATCTTGGAGACAGTCTCGTTGGGAAGCGCTCGAAACTCGAAGAGGAACTCGCACTCCGCGGGCACGGTGTTCGAGGCGTTGCCGCCACTGATGAGGTTCGTCGACAGCGTTGAGAACGGCACCTCGAAGTCATGCCGGGTGCCGTTCCGGCGGTACTCCTCCGCAATCTCGCGCAGCTTCGTAATGAGTTTTGTGGCGTAGTCGATGGCGTTGCAGCTTTCACCCGTCAGCGCGAGCGACGAATGCGCCGCCTTGCCCCGCACACGCACCCAAAAGTGGGAGCCGCCCTTGTGAGCAATCACCACAGTCATGCCGGTCGGCTCCCCAATGATGCAGCCTTCCGCCCTGACGTCGTGGTCCCGCGCAAACTCCGCCAGCTCCATGCCGCCGAGACAGCCCACCTCCTCGTCGTACGACCACGCAAAGTGGATCGGCTTCGCGCGCTTCATCTTGAGGAGCTCGGGGGCCAGAGACATGCACACGGCAACAAAGCCCTTCATGTCGGACGTGCCGCGACCGTACAGTTTCCCATCCCGCTCCGTCAGCGTAAACGGATCGCTGTCCCACTTCTGCCCGTCCACCGGGACCACGTCCGTGTGGCCGGAGAGAATGATGCCGCCCTTCGTCACGCCGCCGTCGCCCGGCAGCGTCGCCCACAGGTTTGCCTTGTTCCTCTCGGCGTTGTGTAGCAGGGTGCACTTGACACCAAGCCCCTCCAGGTAGTCCTTGCAGTAGTGGATGAGCTCAAGGTTCGAGTTGCGGCTCGTCGTGTCAAAGGCCACAAGCTTCGCCAGCCACTGTGTGTGGTCCATGGACCGAGCCGCCATCGCCAAGGTGAGTTGCTTAAGATCTTGTAAACGAACTAGGGAGTGCAGGGTGCAAGGGGGAGAAGGGTGATGCAGAGAGACGCAGGGGACGTGCCCGAGTGTGTGTGTGTGCGTGTGAGCGTGAGTGCTGCGCAGCGGTGGCAGGAGTGCCGTGGAGGTAGGTGTATTCAAAGAAATAAACCAAAGTATTCCCCCGGGATGCTGGCCGGACAATAAACTTATCTAAAAGCAATTGACGAGGTGGGAGAAAAGAGGTAAGTAAAAAAGCAGTGGGTTCGCCAATTCCCCAAGGATTAACCCAAGTAAATATATTCTGGTTGCCACTCTAGTGACATGGTGCACTTTGATAGGATTAAACATATTATCAGTTACGAAGTGGTAGTCTTTGGGGTCTTCCCGCCACAAGACCCCGCCGCAAGAGGGGAATCAAATGGGGCAGGTGGGATGGAAAGAATAAAAATAAAAAAATTCGTCTTACCGATATCGGTTTCTTGCTTCCATAAATCACGGTCTTCCAAAAATTCATAAAATAACAAAGAATCGTAAAAAAAAATATATATATATTCGTTTTATCAAAATATGTTAATTTGGGCAGCTAGTCTTCCTGAGAACATTCTCTTCACAAGCTCATAAAAAAAGAACGATGTGCCTACCACATACCCCGCTGTCAGAATGTATCCCTAAACAGTGCCCCGCATTCAGCTGCCGGTGTGGAAATTGAGACACGCCATGACGGTCCCCCCCACCAACGCTCAACGCCAAACATAGCCCAAACCCACCCACCCAAGAAACAAGTAGGAAAAGAAAGAAGCCCAACAAAACCCCACTAAATTTCAGGTAAATATAACGCCCCAGCACACTGGCGGTGGCAACATTGTCACAGGTGGGCAGGGGACGCCTTGAGGCTCTCCGCCACCCTCAGAACAAACTCACGGCACTTGTCGAGCTGCGCGGGGGTGACATACTCATTCGCACAGTGTATGGCCCCGCCATTGGGTCCGCATATCACAGTTGGTGCGCCGGCAATCCCACTGTAGTGGCCCGCCTCCGTGCAATAGTTTTTTTTCCAAACCTTGTAATCATTGTTAATGGCGCATGCCAGCTTGGTGAAGGGCGCCTCCTCACTGCCCTCAAACGACGGCGTTTCATCCCGCGGCGTGATAACAATTTCAGCGTCCTCAAACTCCGCCTTCATGGCCGGGAGAAGCTGCGTCTCCACGTAAGACCGCACCTGCTGCATCATCTTGGAGACAGTCTCGTTGGGAAGCGCTCGAAACTCGAAGAGGAACTCGCACTCCGCGGGCACGGTGTTCGAGGCGTTGCCGCCACTGATGAGGTTCGTCGACAGCGTTGAGAACGGCACCTCGAAGTCATGCCGGGTGCCGTTCCGGCGGTACTCCTCCGCAATCTCGCGCAGCTTCGTAATGAGTTTTGTGGCGTAGTCGATGGCGTTGCAGCTTTCACCCGTCAGCGCGAGCGACGAATGCGCCGCCTTGCCCCGCACACGAACCCAAAAGTGGGAGGTGCCCTTGTGAGCAATCACCACAGTCATGCCGGTCGGCTCCCCAATGATGCAGCCTTCCGCCCTGACGTCGTGGTCCCGCGCAAACTCCGCCAGCTCCATGCCGCCGAGACAGCTCACCTCCTCGTCGTACGACC
>NW_919876.1:0-13280 GCF_000209065.1 Trypanosoma cruzi
CGTCGTGCACGTTGCCCTTGCCAGCAGCATCGATCTGCCATCCAGGCTCACCGTCGAATAAAACGCCACCGCGTAGTCCTCCGTCGACAAGAATTCGCTCCGCACAAGCGCCACTGCGGAGCCCGACACGCTCACAGCCCCACGCACTGACACCGCGTGCTTGCACAGCAGGAAGTCGCTGTCAACAAACGCCACAACGGAGCCGCCACTGGCCGCAACACCGCCCTCCACCGACACGCACAGCCCCAGCGCCGTCTGCACCGACAGCCCGTCCACGTACAGCGCACCGCGCGACGACAGCGCCACGCCGCCAACCACCAACACGCCAACAGCGTCGCGAAACACAGCCGCCACGTGCGTGCGCGCAATGGTCAGCACGCTCCCAGTCAGATTCACGCTGTGCACCACGAGGCACGCGGAGGCGTCGCCAAGGTCGTAGGCGTCGCGGTACGCAACACGCGACTCTGCAATCAGCACAGAGTCCACCACAGTGACGCGCGAGCCCGGCGGAAATCGGTTCGCCACCAGCACGCCGCCACCGGAGCGCGACTCAAGCCCGCTGATCAACACATCGACGCGCTGGCCAGCAGGCGGGTCAGACAGCCACCCAACAACGTACAGGCTCGCTCCGTCCACAAACGTGCAGTTCGCCAGCGTCACGTTGCGCACGCTCCCTAACATCGACTCCACGTCCACCACGACGTCCGCCGCAAAGGTCACACCAAAGTAGCACGCCACCGACGTCCCGAGACCGGCGTTCACCTCCACATCCACAATCACGTCGCGCAGGCACAATTCGGTGCCGTCGGTGCTCGGTGGCTCGGGGACAGCGACGGGCAGGCACGCATCGCCGTGGCCGCCCTCAGCGCACGTGCAGGTGCAGCCATCACTCGAGGCTGTCGTCGTGTAAGCGGGGAAGCACGACGTCGCGAGGGTGCATGGGTCGCTGCAGCTCAGAATGGTGGCGTTGTACGCGGACGGGATGGCGTATTCCGCCCCCTCCTCGCCGTTCACACTGTTGCACGCAGCCACAATCGCTCCGTTTGTGATATCGCGGGACCCTTTGTATATCCGCAGAACTGTCGGCTTGTCAGTGCTGGACATAAACCGGTTGCCGGACACAGACAACGTGGAGTCGCGGAGTTTCACCGTGGGGTTCAGAAAGAGGAAGCCTTCTGATGGGGACACGCGGCAGAGGTTGCCGCTCAGCTGCAGCCAGGAGTTGTCGTAGATGTAGGAAGAGTAGCTTGGAAAGAACACAGCCGAGCTTCTCTGTATGTCGTTGCCCTGAAACACAACCGCTGATTGAGACTCCACACGTAATGCCAAAATTAGTAATAAAAAGCATTTCACCGGCCTCGTCACAAGATTGCCTCGGATCACCACAGCAGAGTTGTTCAGAACCTTCAGCGATGAGGATTGGCTAGACCCTTCAAGATGTATCAGCGTACTGTCACCGCCAGCCATATTAAACGTGTTACCCACCACCGCAAACACGGAGTGCCACGACACGCTCAGCGCAGATCCGACAACGTAAATGGCGCTTGACGATGCCGTCACGCTCTGAAACACATTGCCACTCAGCACTACCGCGGAGTCGTTGCTGATCACCAGTCCATTCATCGCAACACACGACAGCCTCCTAAGGCCCAAGCCCGAACGAGGGATCAGCCTCGTGACAGTAAAGCGGTTCCCGCTGATCGTGATGTTCGTGTGCGGTGGAAATCCTCCCTCCGGGCTGAGCAGCGCGTCACGGAACGTGTTGCCGGTGACGACGACGTTCAGCGACCTCACAGCGGCGTACGCGTTGCCCAACAGCAACAGCACGGCACCGTCCCTCCACGTGCATCCATCGAACCTGACATTCGCCACGTCACCCGTCATCGCCCCTATCAGTACCGTCAGGCTCATGCCACCCCCGCTGAACGTCACGTTGCGGTAGCACAGCCACGACAGCCCGCCGCCCACAGCCTGCGCAACCTCGGGGTGCACCATGTCGCTGATGCACCCACCAGCCGGCGGTGGCAGCGGTGTGGGTGACGGTGGTGGCGGCGGCGACGGTGGCGGGCCAGCAGGCACAGGCGCCGGGAGACACACATCGCCGTGCCCTCCAGCAGCGCACTGGCACCTGCAGCCAATGACCGCCGTCGTCAGCGGTGCAAAGCAGTCGCCCTCCTTCATGCACTGCCCGCACGCAGCAACCGTCGTCACGCCTATGATGCCGTTCAGCTCCAGTTCAGCCGCCGTCGTCACCTCCCGTCCCGCGACCGTCAGACACCCAGCAACGAAACGGTAGCCGGCCTCAGCCCGCTTCAGCAAGGATACCGACAGCCCCGTCGAGCCCATCTTGCAGCCCGTCAGCGTCACCACACTGCTGCTGTCAATGCTCACAAAAGCGGACTCAGTGTTGTAGAACATCGAGCCCACTTCCACGTTGTTGCCGCGCCAATCCAACCAGCTTGACAGCTGAACAGTCCACAAGACATCGTTATAGATGGCGTAGCCCACGGAGCCGCTGTTCCCCACCACGCGCAACACGCTGTGATCCGACACGCTGAATCCTTGGTCCTGAAACAGCAGACTTACCCCGGAGAACATCGTATTGTTGAGCAGTGCAAAAACAGAGTGGTCACTCACACTGAGACTGTGCACGTAGAACATGTGTGCGTATCCATCGAGGCTGCAGTACCGCGCGTGAAGCGAGCTGCCACCCACCAGCTTCAGCGCCCCGATCGAGTACAAACCAGGCGCATCACGATTCGTTGCGTGCGCCTTGACGTTGCTGAACAGCAGCGTAGACGCACTCAACACGACGTCGTCCAGCAACAATACGCTCCGCATGTTGTTCACAGTGCCCGGTAATTCAACCGCGAAGGTCTGCACCGCATCAACCTCCGTGACGGCGATCTCGCAGTGCTGCGGGAGGGCACGTAAAAAAGCAACGGCGGAGGACTGCATCACCGTCCGGCTCACGCGGATCAGGACGCCGGCTGACTCGGCCGCCTCAGCACCCCCAAAAAACTGCAGCGCGGCACCCTCACGGAAAGTGCACCCAATGAACGTGATGTTGATGGGGAGATGCAGTGGCATGCTGTTGAGGAAGAACGTCAACACGGCACCCACGCCGCTGAATGTCACTCCCACATAGCAGTGGTGCGTCTTCCACATTTTCAGCGCGAGGCTCGTCAGCGTCTGGTCCACCACACAGCTCGTGTCGCCGTCAACGGCTCTCTCCGCTAAGGGCGGCACAACCGTGTTGGGCACCTCGAAGGGAAGACACGACGCGCCATGCCATCCGTCCTTGCAGCTGCACGAGCACGAGCCGCGGTCCACCGACTCCGTCCCGGGCATGTAGCACGCCGCGTCGTCGTTACATGTGCCACACCTGAACACCATCACCTCCTCCGGAAACACATAGTCGTAGGACACCTCCCCGTTGCCCTGCAGGTTGCACTCCACCACAAACCGTGCGGTTAACGCAACAATCGTGTTCGAGTTAAAAAGCTTGGCGAAGAGTGCGCTTCCTTCCACCTGGCGGTTGTGTGCAAGCGCCACGGTGGTGCCGCTGCCCGACAGCTGAAGTTTTTGCCAGGAATACTGAATAGTTAATACTGAGGCTGCACCCACGCTGTTTCCCTCAACACGCCACTGCGCACCACCCTCAATTGTCACAGAGCCAGACAAATACACCAGCGCGGAATCAAAAATTTCCGTCCCACCAACGAAGGTGCAGTCCGCCACTCGCAGCAGCCCCGCGGACCTCACGGTGGTAACCCCAAAAAGAACAACGCCATTGACCGAGCTCATCGTGTTGTTCTCTATGTCAAAGTAGCCGCCGTTCCTCACATCAACAGCGTAAACGCAAACAGATGATTCCACACCGTCATCGACCTCCGTTGCCCTCAACTTATTTCCCTTCACAATGATCCCACCACCACCAACAGCACCACTGGAGAAATAGACTGCGTACCTACTCCCCTCGATGTAGTTGTCAAGTAGCAGCAGCGTCATATTCGCACTGAGAGTAAACTTCACAAATAAAATGGCGTGGTCCGATGTCGTCACAATCGTACTGCCCGCCACCAGTATCTGGGAGCTCACGCCAAAAACACCCCTGAACTCCAGCTCACCAGAATCCAGCATCGAAGATGTCACGCTCACGTGCACGCGCGCACCACTCCCCCTGACCGACAGACCCATGAGGACGCACTGCAGCAGCGTGATGTTGAGTGTCTGCTGTGGTGCGTCGAAGCTCCGCAGGTCCAGCACGATCACGGCGGTGAAGGTCACGTTGACGAAGCACAGGCCACGCACACCGGGATCAGGAACGTCCACGGGGCCGATGCTGCCACCGTGCACGCAGCGGACCTCCGTGTCCTTCGCGTCGGGGAGCGGAAGCGGCCCAAGGCAGTCCGGAACCGCAGCTGGTAGACACGTGTCGCCGTAGCCGCCAGCGGCACACACGCACTCACAGCCGCTGATGCTGCTCGTCCTCGCAGCGAAGCACACGGCCTCCACGGTGCACATGCCACAGTCCAACACTGTCACGGGTGCTCCAATATTCAGGTCTTCTCCGTAATTCGTCACAGGTGAGCCCACTGCCTCGTTGCACACGCCGTAGATGATCGGGCACGTGTCGGATGGTGGTGACCAGTTGCTGGACATGTGTGCAATGGTCGACGAGTACGAGCCATACGTGAGTTTGTTGTCAAGTATCGACCACACACTCTGATCGCGGAACGCCACACCGTTCTCCTTGTCCACGTACACAACGTGGGCGGTGCGGAACTCGTTGTCGCGGTGCACCAGCCAGCTGCCATCAGTCACAGTCAGCGTATTTGCAATGAGCATGGCGAAGCCGAGACGGAAACTGCTGGACACAATCTGCAGCACGCTGCCGCCATCCACCGCAACATCCCTGAACACACACGCGCCCTTGCCGTATTCGGCGCTCGGTGCACTCCACGAGCTGTTCTGTATGGAGAACACAGAGCCGCCGCCAACACGCAGGTCCGACGAAAGAGCGTACATCACGTGCGTCTGCGACAGGACAGCGCAGTTGTCCATGTAGAAGACGCTGGACAGGTTCACAACGAAGCTGCGCTCCAAGAGGATCGCAGCGCACGAGCCACCGCCACACACCAGCGTCGACCGCGTCATTACAAACCGCGTCGACAGAAGGCGGACACCGTCCAGGACAAGCGCGGGGCCGTACCGGAATCCCGCATGGCCAATGGTCGTCGGCACGTACTGCGACCCACCAACCGTCGCGCGCAGCGTTGAGTTCGCCAGCAGCACACTCGAGTTCGGCGGCATCGCGCCATGCAGCACGATCGTGCCCTCCAGCGACGTCACATTCGTCATGTTGACGAGGACGTGGGGCATCAGGCGCGCCGTGCTCTCTCTGAGGCCACCAATCCGCAGCTGCGCACCGCCCGCAAGCACGCAGTGGCGCAGCGTCACGTTCAGTGCGTCATCGAACGCGTCCATCGAGCGCAGGTCCACCGCCACAGTGATCAGCCCGCTGAACACCACCGAGTCGAAGCACGCCGTCACCCGCCCGCCGCCAACCGTCACGGACTCCGTCAGCGTCACGCCACTCACGCGGCCCTGCGCACCGCCACCACTGCCACCGGCCCTCGCAGGCGGCACGTCGAACGGCAGGCATGCCTCGCCCAAGCCGCCGGCACGGCAGCCGCACACGCAGTCAAAGAACGAAGCCGTCAGCGCATCGAAGCACGCCAGCGCGGCCGCACAGCCGTCGCACGGCACCACGCTCACGGAGGGCAGGCCGGCCATGCGGTAGTCGCCGCTGCTCTGCAGCACCCGGTCGCCGGCACGGTTGCACTGCACCGACACGACGCCGCTCGTGATCGTCAGCCCGGAGACAAGCGTCGCGCCAGTAGCAGCGCAGCGCGCAATCGACACGGCGCCGCCGCCCAGCTTCACCCCTGACAGCGACGCCACCGACGACGCCTCGCCCACCGCCCACACGTCGTGCAGGTCCAGCCACCCGCCGGCACTGACCGTCCCACCGTCGCAGCGCACCAGCGAGGACGCAACAGACCCATCGACGCCCACGAAGCGCAGCACCGAGTCAAACACCGCGAGGCGCTCTCCAAGCACAATGCCGCCGCCGCTGCTCACAACCGACACGTTCGTCACAGAGAACACCGAGTGGCTCCGCAGACTGAGACGCGACGAGGACGCCACATGCATCGCGGACGCGGTCGGACCACCCGACGCCTCCAGCGACACGCCGTCAAACACCACCGCGCAGACGCAATCAAATCAGTGACGCCATTGCTCTCTCATTGCCCACACAGTACCACACGGCCACCGTGCCAAGTAGCGTGGTCCAGGCAAAAACAAACGTGACCATTGGCGCAGCTAGTGTGACCGATGGGTCGGCACAGCACAAGAAACAGCGAAATCAGACGCGCACGGCATACGCAAGGACGAAAGGAGGAATGAAGAAGCACGACGGCAGTACGCAGACACGGGAAAAAAGTGTTCCCACCGATTGCACAGTCCGATTGGCTCACAGCCGTCCGAATGGTGGTCGCGCAGATGCCGCGCGGTGCTTGTGTCTGCAGTGAACCGAGAGGATGATGAGGGGGAAGAGAGATGCGGTGCGGCCCACATCCATCTCGGTTGGTGGTTACACCAGTCACGCCATCCCCTCAGATCGCCTGCTGCAAAGACCGTCACCATCAGCAGCGGTCAGTGCCTTCCTTCTCCCACTTGGTCGCAACTCCACCAACGCCGTCGCTCGCCCACTCCCCACCAACACAGAGCGAGGCAGCAACAGCAGGAGTTGCGACACGTGCAAAAAGTACGCAGCCGCAGAGTCCCGCTGCAGCCACTATGGCAAAACAAAGGAAGTATGCAGCTCAGGCACAATGAAAATACAAGAATTACTCCAACAAACACTTCAATACGACGTGGAGGCACCGTGACCCACACAAAAAACGCAACGTCGTGCAGTGGCCGTTTCTTCTTTTACATTGAATTTTCTCAAATGAGTCCTGTGGCCGCACACCAGACAACATCGTCAAGAACATCCGGCCAATAAGTAAATACGTGAAAAAAGCCCCGTCACGCAAAGAGGGATTTCGGCGGAGGACGTGAAACACGTATCTTTTATGCATTTTCCACGGGACAGCGCGGTGGATCAACAATCAGTTTTTGCCAAGAATCAATAAAATAAAAAAGCAATAATTTTGTAAACCAGGCAATAAACAAATCAAGAAAAAAGCAACGGGCCTACCACAAGCATCAAAGTTACTCTGCATCTACAAGAGGCTTTGCGCCTTCTCGCCGTGCAGAGGTACTGTTGGGGACAAGGCCTTTACACCCCAAGGAGAAACCGCGCCAACTTTTTCGTGCAGCACAGATTCCTCACATCTTCAGTGCCAGCTCCATTTCTCTACGCCTGCCTGCAGAGCCAGACGTCGGAGTAGACACAGAATTGTCTCTTAGCGCAGTTCACTTTGGACGGTTTTCACGTTTTCCAGTCAACACACACAGCGTGTCGTGCGGCGGCGGGCCAGTCCGTAATTCCGCATACGCCGCGGTGGTCCCATTCCAAACAGTCCGTCCCGCCCTCAATAGGATGCGGCGCCCTACTCCACGCGGTCACACGGAGCGCACTGTTCCCTCAATATAACTTATGCCTCGCCCATACCCCTTAAAGATGCTTCTGTTATTGATGAGCCTTAGAGCACAATAGAATAAAATGGACAATGCAGTAATACTGCGACACCGCCAGCAACAATGATTCCATTATACGGGAAAATTCCCCGATTATGCCCTGTATGCGCACACAAGCATTCAAAAATATATGTATCCCGCAGTACTTTTTACCAGAAATCAAAACCGCCCCCTTGCATTCCTCAATTTGTTTTCCCACTTCGGTGGTTCTTCCACACTTCGGAGAGCTTCCTCTCCTCTAAAGTCTTTGGATGATATTGACGCTTGGTACTGGCGCACCTTTTCTCTCCAAAGCCCCGCTATTTCACGGCCTTTGTCGTCGCTCACATTATCGGAGTTGACAACATCACATCTCCGCCAGCCATTCATCGGCGTGCTTTCTGCCTGCTGCACGTAAATAATATCCCACGACATGTCTCGCGATAACTCCTCCCAACCATCAAAATATGCCGCAAGGCACTCAGTGAACTGTCTCACAGTGCTGGCGGTGGTGTGGTGCTCACCCGCCGTAGTTACCCGCAGCCCAAACAGCGTCATCGGATTTGACTCCACGAAGAAAAGGCGTCCACCAGCAAAAAGTTTCCAACCGCCGGTACGCACAGCAGCCGATGCTTTATATTAGTATTTGTGTAGTATTTCATTGCAGCCGATTCACATATAACTCGGCGCGGTGCCCTTCAGGGTCCGCCTTCAGCACTGCGTGCTGTCCTCCTCGGCGTGCTGGCGGCCTCAGCTCCTTGAGGTCCTCTACTAATGCAGCGACAAGCTCCACCAAAACGAATGCGCGCAAGCCAAACCTCCCATACGTTCAGACAAAAGAGTATTCCTCTTCCCAATAATAGCAACAGAAAAAAATATATTTATTACTCATCACTTTTCACAAAATAGTGCGGTATTCGACATCCAAGGAAAACAGACATCGGTGCGTTGAGAAATACCTCAGCACCGACTTCTCCTCTTGCTCGGGCAACCCTCACGAGCTTTTGAGACGGATTCTCGGAATACCACAGTCTCACTCCCCCATGCGTAAAGTGCTTTTCACCGTCCAAGGAATTGATCGCATCCAAGGCATCCTCAATGGCAGCAGAGTGCGCAATGAACTCATTCGCATCAAAGATGTAACGTGGAATCGGCCCCACTTTTTCCATGCGTTCTTTGACTATCCTCCAGCATTTCGCTTTTTTATCTGGATCCATACCCCGCTTCATCCATGCACACATCGCCTTCACATCCATCTCGTCGAGGCAATTCACGATGATTCGCGCCGCCCCTTCTTGTTTCATCCATTTATCATAGTTGCCTACCTTTGGGGATGGCACCACAATCATGCCCCATCCGGTGCCAGGCAAAAAATATTCCTCTGGCGGCGTTCTTTACTTTGCCACATCGTAGATTATATACACTTTTATTCCACAATTCCACAAATCATACAAAAATTCCTTGGATGCTTTACCACCCGCGTATTCTCGCACCGTTTGGGTGGTCTTGTCAGACACGTACTCACCTCGTCCATCAAAACAGTGGAATACCAATTGGATTTTCTCCGCATCGTAGTGCAGCAGCTGGTAGAGGAGGTACGAGCCGGCAGCCATCGAATTCCCAATCCCGGGAATCCCAATCAACACACGCCTCCCAGGCGCAAATTCGGTCCCACGGTGAGTGCTGGACCATTTGGTTAGATCGCCTTTGACGGTCTGCCACACTCGATCCACCTCACAGTTCACATGGCAGTCACGAGTGGATTTTCTGTCCCTTTACGTGTACGGCCATATATAGTCCGAGGTGAGCACCATCAGCCTGAGACGTGGTGCACCGGATTGCTTTACACCGTCATTCTTTTCAAAGATTTAGCAACTGCCTTGTACGTCCATGACTGTGCTGATTTCCCCTCATGCACCTCAATGTTTGCCAAACAACGTTGGGTGACTTCCTTGACATGATGCCACTTTGCATTGTACACTGACTTGTAAAATCCCTTTAGCATCTCAGCTTAATAAACTTTTGATGCCTCACGCCTTGCTCTTTTTCCTGCCTCACGCCTCGCTTCTGTCAGTACCTGCGTGAGTACCCCGTTTGGTTTTCCTTACAAGAGGAGTGACCGTATTCTTTCCTTCATAGTCCACCCATTTCCCAAGAGAGAACACACACTCGTGATGCAAGCTTGTACAACTGGTACTCTGTTAAATTATAAATTCTTCTAAAAATCTGCTGGTCTTGTACGTAATTATCCGGCTCCTAAAAAAAAGTCTCCAGCAAGACATTTTTATTAATATCCACAACGCCCCTGCCGCCCAAGTAGCTACGAAAAAATTCTACGGCTTCCTGTTGTACCTGAGAGTGATTCCCTCCAACATGATGTCCTTTACGGTGCTGCTTATAATCCACTGTGGTCGCCGCGCTTCCTCCACTCTTATGTGTGTCGCAGCGAGTTGATCTTTACCACGCTCCAACTCCTGCCTCGCTCTCCCACGATTTCTCTGCGGCGCGGCGGACTCTTGGCTCCAGGTATTGCCACCTTGCACTCTATTGCGCTTTGGAGGCATCGTTTCTTCTTGTTTTCTTGGTTGGATTTAGTTGAAGTTGAATACTGACCAACAAATAAGAGATGGATAAGAAAGAAAATAATCACAGGAATGACTGGCAGCCACAGCAAGAGTGCCATACGTGCGGTGTGACGGCGCCGTACTCAATACACAAGGACCACCGCAACGACGGCGAGCGGATGCCAACCACCCAGCACGGTGTTGGTGAGAGCCACAAAAACAACAACGTGGTGGACATAGATGGCTTGCCCACGCACCCCGCACGCTACGGTCCCGCACCCGTGTGGCACCGCCGTCACCGCACACACTCCACAAGGATAGATGCGCGCGTGAACGTTGCCTTTAACACGCACAAACATACAAGTGGAAAGAAAATTCGGTGCAGCCACGGCCACACGCAGACACTCCGCGTCCACTGCCCGGTGTCGTGTGCGGAATCCGCGAAAAGGTTGTGGGCACGCCACTGTGCCACACGGTGTGACCCCCTCGAAACGCAACAGCAGACGTGTTCCCTCCGGTCGCACCTGTGGCGGTTGCGGTATCCGCTGCCTCGCTGCGTGCTGCCGGCGTCGAATACGATGCTGCGAAGTGACATGGAATGCCAGACAGGAGCGGTGCTGCGTTGGGTGGGCAATGCCCTCTGCGGCGAGACGCCCAGCGCGACTCCTGACCGCGGCGTTCACGCACTTCCCTCCACGCCTCTCCCTCCACTCGGCAATCGCACAGCCGCCGGCACATTTCCCCCGAAGCAACACACAATTGAAAGCGTCGTAACATATCTCGGGAGAACAGGGTGACGATCACACGCTGCGACCATCGTGCCGACAAGTCCGACGCGGCCGCGTCCACACCCACAGCAGCAGACACAAAAAAGATCTTCCACTCTGTGCCACGTCCTCGTGCGTGATGGTTCGGCATTTCAGGGCAATACCGCCACACGCCGTGCAGCATTTCCACAGGGGATGAGAGCCGCGGCGCACTCTCAGTGCATCTTTCTTTTTCATTTCCGCAAAATGCAGCAGTTGCCAGCACCGAGTACACGAGAAGCATCAAGCTGCACTGCAACATGTACGGCGTGCGGTTGTTTCTCTGCAGACACGCAAAGACAAAAAAGAGCCACGCACGTGAAGAAACAAAAAACACGCAGCGGAGGTAAAGGACAGACAAAGAGAAAAGAAAGAAGGCAGCCAAAGCTCAAGATGGCACGGCAGTCCAGCCTACGGCAACTCACAATACGCTTGCAGAAACACGTGAGAGCATATATCTTTTTGTTTGTGCGGTGAGTGTACTGTTGTTGGTCCTCTAAAAGCCTTGGAATTTCACAGTAGAGATTCGCGCTTGGTTGCTTTCTTTCCTAGCGTGTCTGTGTCCAAGAAGTGGAGAGAACAGCAACAGCAGCAACACATCAGTCACTTCAGTTGGAACCGGAGCAGAGCACCCACGAGGAGAGCGGAGCACGAGACATTTTGGAAGGCACAGCACGGAGAGCATCGCCCACACCAGCCATCACACAAACAATCGCAGCGCTTCCAGTCCGCGAATGAAAAGTTTCGGCTCTCCACAAAACAAACGCACACACCGCATTCACCCACCAATGGACAAGAACGAGAAAAGAACACACCGCCATCATTGCCTCCAGTTCAATCCCACGACCAACGAGATACGGCCACAGCTCCGCAGCCAATGCACACCAAGCACACAACCACCCACAAAGCCACACGCGGAAGCAATTCCGCATCCATCCATGACGCGGCGACAACATTTCCAGCCATTACACACACACTGGGATTCAGTGCCCAACTCAAATCGGTCATAGGTGGTACATCACGCCTGAAGGAAAAGTGACTCGCAGTCCACTCCCTCTCTCCTCCCTCCCTTCATGCCCACAGACGGAGGCGGCAGCCACCAGCATGCACTAAAAAGAAAGCATCCAAATAAACTGCAATGTGTATTTTGTGTCGTTGTGTGTTTGCCCGCAGAACCAAGAGTCAGAAAAATAAAAACAGGAGCAGAGCATGTAAAGAGACGCACAAACAAAAACTGTACAGCAGAGTTGTATGACACAAATAAAAAGAAAAGACTGCCCAAGCTCATGATATTGCACTGCGGAAAAAACAGCGGCAATTCATAGAAGATATATTTCAAACAATTAGAAAAACACAATTCCCTTTCATCACATATTAACCCCTCGCACAAAAAATTATATAAAAAGAAAAACAAGAAAGGTATTTCCACTACTGTGCCACAAAAACAAAAAAAAGTGTATTTCCACTACTGTGCCACAAAACAAAGAAGAGTGTATTTCCACTACTGTGCCACAAAACAAAGAAGAGTGTATTTCCACTACTGTGCCACAAAACAAAAAAAAGTGTATTTCCACTACTGTGCCACAAAAAGAAAAAAAAGTGTATTTCCACTACTGTGCCACAAAAGAAAAAAAAGTGTATTTCCACTACTGTGCCACAAAACAAAGAAGAGTGTATTTCCACTACTGTGCCACAAAACAAAAAAGAGTGTATTTCCACTACTGTGCCACAAAAACAAAAAAAAGTGTATTTCCACTACTGTGCCACAAAACAAAGAAGAGTGTATTTCCACTACTGTGCCACAAAAGAAAAAAAAGTGTATTTCCACTACTGTGCCACAAAAACAAAAAAAAGTGTATTTCCACTACTGTGCCACAAAAAGAAAAAAAAGTGTATTTCCACTACTGTGCCACAAAAAGAAAAAAAAGTGTATTTCCACTACTGTGCCACAAAAACAAAAAAAAGTGTATTTCCACTACTGTGCCACAAAAGAAAGAAAAGTGTATTTCCACTACTGTGCCACAAAAAGAAAAAAAAGTGTATTTCCACTACTGTGCCACAAAAACAAAAAAAAGTGTATTTCCACTACTGTGCCACAAAAACAAAAAAAAGTGTATTTCCACTACTGTGCCACAAAACAAAGAAGAGTGTATTTCCACTACTGTGCCACAAAACAAAGAAGAGTGTATTTCCACTACTGTGCCACAAAAAGAAAAAA
>NW_919891.1:0-13465 GCF_000209065.1 Trypanosoma cruzi
CGGGGCAATTTCGGGTGACCACATTTCTATTCCTCGATGCCTTTGCCCTCCAGCACTTCTCCTTGGACGATCATTCCGCTACAGGAAAAGAGGGACGAATGTTCCGCGCATTCGACGACACCACTTGGGCCCCGCGTGTATGGAACGCGGGCATTTCCGGAGTCTTTTTAGACCTCCGGGGCGCATACAATTATTGGCGCCAGGCGGAGGACCAGGCCCAACTTGTATTTGACAGTTTGGTTGCGTGGATGTGTGCGCTGGAAGCGGAGCGAGGCCTCTCCGATCGCCTTATGAACTTGGGAAGGATCTTACTGCAGGCATTCCGGATGCAGCTCATGATGGCATCCGACCCCGGCATCCCGGTATTCAACGTTCTCGCCCGTCCTTGCACCGCCGTTCATGAGGCTGACACCTTTGCGAGGGCAATCCAGATTCCCTTGGAACGACGAGGGACGCAAATATCGTTGCGATGCCAGTTATTTCATGTTTATGGACACGACACATCTAAAAGCAACGCCCGAGACGCAACCAGAGGAAGTTACTCGCAGCGCGGACGGCCGTCAAGAAACGGCAAAGGGGCTGCTTGCTGCCTCTTGTGAAGGCGGACAACGGCAGCTCCATCCATTCCACCACCTCCCGCTATTCCGCAACAAAAAGTTGCGGTGCGATCGGAGACGAGGCAGACGAGGCAGGCGCGCCCCGTGACAGAGGAAGAGATGAATCAAGTAATCCGCAGCCGGACCGATTGGAAGGAACGTGTTGTCTTACGACTTGCGTGGATAACGGCGAGTCGTTTGTTTGAGATTGCGGTCTTGACCCCCAACAATTTCACACTGGAGCCGGACGGGGCCTTAATTTTGGACTGGTCCCTGGCGCCGAAGACGGCGAGGGCGGATCCCCACCGCGCCTTGCGGTTCGTGGGGACACGAAGGCAGGACGTGTTCGACATTATAAAGCCATGCAGGACACTTCAAGAAAACGAAAAGCTTACGAATATTACGACTGCCCAAGTCGAACGAGCCCTGGTTCCTTGGGATGCCACGGCACATTCCACAAAAAAGGGTGTGTTGAGGCACGCTGCTCAAATCGTGGAGACATAAAATTTGGACCCACACGTGATCTCGCAGTTGGCGAAACACGTCAATCCGTTCGACCTTCCCAGAATACTGTTTGATATTTGTGGAGGTACACCACACTGCTGACCCAGGTGTTGGCACTGGTCGCATTGATGTGAAGGGAGAAACGGCGGAAGGGCAAGAACCCTGGCTGAGAGCGGAGGAGTGTTTTTTCATGATTTTTATCACAATCATGCCGCTACAATAACGAGACGCGTGGCGAGGACGCGTATGGCCACTCCACAAGACGAACGAACCATCCCGCTGCAGCAGGTCAACGTGCCCGTATTGAACCTAGAGTGGATTAAAAGTCGGTTGAACCCGGCTACCTTGGAGAGGGTCATGCAAGTTTGGGGACTCGTCGGGCGGTCTCCTTTCCCTCCGTCCTCCTCCGGTAAAGCGCGCGAAGGCTCACGGAGGATTTCAGCGGCTGGCGCGCGATTGCTGAAGGAAGCGGGAATTATCGAGGACTCTTTTTCTGCAAGAACAGGCGGATGGATAATACCTTTCTCAGTTGTGAAGGAGAAAACCACCGGTTTACGACGACGGATCGCGTGGCCACGCGACAAGAACAGAGACGACCCTTATGAGGCGAATGTTTCTCTTTTACACATTTCCCATTATTTGCCGCCTGTGATGGCTGAGGCCGCTTCCTGCCTGGATGTAAGGTCGTCCTTCATAGTCTCTTTACCGCGGGAGACTCGGCATCCCTTTCGGTGCCGCGTGGAGGACGGCACGCTGGTGGAGCTGACACGGCTCCCAATGGGATACAAGGCCGGCCAAGAAATTCTCCAGATTATTATTATTATTAGCAGTTGCCGAGGCGACGGTGGCTCACTCCCTCTGGGCTGCACCTCCATCGGTGTGCGACGACGTTTGGATCGATAATATACGCATTGCAGGGTCGAAAAGCGATGCGACATTGTGGGAAGCCCAAGTGCTTCGTAATGCGGCAGGCTGTCACGCCACGATGGAGGAGGACCGCAAATCGGGCGCCACGCGGTACACCTTCCTGTGGGTGCAGTTTGATCACACTCGCCGGGCGGCGTTTTTGAGTGACAGGTTTGTCTGGTCTGTACGCGCCATGCCGGCGCTTAATTCTTTAACCATCGCGGCAATGGAGGTTATGGCGCTACGCCTTTTGTACGCGGCTGCCGTTTTTTGCACGCGTTTATGCGAATAATACTTTTTTATCAAGGCAGTGCGACGACGATTATCGGCAGTTAACCGGGGAATTGTGCGGGAGACGTCCCCGGCGAACCTTCCACCAGGAGCGGCTGGTTTGGGCGAGAGACTACGACACATCATCGAGAATATAATCGTAGGCGAATGTTCAAGCTCAGGGAGAAGGCATCAGCCGCCATCATCACGGATGCGTCGCTCCATGGATGGGGAGCCGGTTTCATTCCAGATTCAAGCAATGTTAAAACCGCCGGAGGAGAGTGGAGGAGAAGTTCTTTTCTTATCATGCAGGCCGAGGTGAGCGCGGTACGCTTAGCCTTTTCGGCCTTTTCCGCCGCCTTGCCACCCACCATGGACGTTTGGGTGGACAATACTTCGCTGCAAGGAGCGGCGAATAAAGGCAGCTCGAAATCACACGCCATGGCGTGGAACCTCGACGGATATACGAGTTTGTTGACTCTCGCGGAATACATGCATCCTTCGCCTACGTGCGGTCTGCACAAAGGCAACCCCGCAGACGGCATATCACGCGGTCGTGTTTTTGCACTTCAGGACTTTGTGAAGGGGTGGAACTTGCGGAAGGGATCGGCGGGGTCCTGCGGCTGGAGGACCAAAAAGACTGCCGCTTTGTAAGTAATAATATTTAAATCCTAGCTGAGTACAAAAGGTCACTTTAGCGCTCAAAGGAATATATATATATATAATTAGAAGAAAACATTGAGGCAATTAAATGCCTCTGCATTAATCCCCTCTTTTTCCCCTATCTTGTTTGGTTTATATAGATAATTTTAGGATCCGGCCAGCGGCCCAGAGGATTATTCGGGCTTGTTATTTTACTGATTATTGGCAAAAACGGATGATTGGGACACCGCGATTGACCGTGGAGGATGCGTAACAAGTGTGTGTTTCACGCCCTCCACTGCAGCGCCCTCTCCTGGGGCCGGGGCACTTCTTCACATCCCTACTTATTGGGCGGATGAGCTCGACGATGGTGGCTGGCGTGCGGCCATGGGAGTTATTTGAGAGTAGTCAATGCAAAAGAAGAAACGGCCACTGCACGGCTTTGCGTTTTTTGTGTGGGTTGCGGCGCCTCCACGTCCTATTGAAATGATGGGGTACTTATTGTATTTTTATTTTGCTTGCGCTGCGCAGCTTCCCTTTCTTGGTCACGGTGACTGCGTGCTCGTCGCACGTGCCGCATCGTCCGCTGTTGTTCCCTCGTTGTGTCGGTGGGGGAGTGGGCGAGCGACGGCTTTGGTGGAGTGGCGCCCTAGTGGGAGAGGGAAGGCACCGACCGCTGCTGAATGCGACAGTCTTTGCCGCAGGCAATCTGGAGGGATGACGTTGTTGCTGCAAACAACTGAGATGGACGAGGGCCGCACTGCGTCTCTTTCCCCTCTCTACATCATTGCAGTTTTCTGCAGACACACACACCGCACGGCGGCGACGCGACCACCATCCGGGCGGCTGCGAGCCAATCGAACTGTGCAATTGGTTTGGGTTATTGTTTTCTGTGACTGAGTTCTGCCGCCGTGCTTCTTCATCCCTTCCTTCTGTGTGTAATGCCGTCTGCGCGTATGGTGTCGCTGTGTGTTGTGCAATGCCGACCCACGTGAGCGAAAAACGACACTCTGACAGTTGGCAACTGGCGAATCCTCCACCCCTTTTCCGCGTCAGCACTTTATTTTTTTACGCGCTCGATGGCTGTCGGTTGCGACGCCGCCATGTGAATCTGTCTCGGCTCTTGTGTGTCTTTCACTGCATCGGGACTGTTCTGTGATGTAGCCATTCGGCAACAGGAGCGGTGCCAATGGTCATGTGCCTCCTCTTCGGGATCGCACCACTCTGCATGGTGGTTGTATGGAGCTGCGCGGGCGGTGGGAGGGCGATGGTGTCACTGGCGTGGTGGTGTCTGCGCTTCTTTGTGTCGGCGGCTGTGCTGCAGTACGGACTGTCTGTGGCCGGATGCTTCTGGGTGCCAATTTCTTTAGTTGCTGTTGTTTCTGTCTTCTTTTTCCTTCGACCGAGCAGATAGAGGTACTTTGCTTGATCAGCACAACTATCGTTTCAAGTGTTAGGGATTAATTGCAGTAGGATAAGCAGTAGTGGGTTAACGATATATAGGAATTGTGTTACTGGATTTGCCATCTGTAGAAAAGGATTTGTTGGACAGGAGTTACGGTCGACTGGGCGAGTGCGACAAGTCACGGCAGCCCTGCTGATACGCGTTTGGGTCGGTGGATGTGTTCTGCGGTGGGTGCGTATCCGCGCGGCCGGCACCGCGAGCGGCACATGGCCATTGCGGCTGTGCGTGTGGCGCTGCTCTTTTTGTTGGCGCTGGTTGCGGCGGCGGCGTGGATGCCCGCGGTGCACGCGGTGATGTTGCGACTGCGGGGCGGCACGGTGGACAGAGCCATCACGGTTGGCCGCGCCGTGGACACGGTGCTGATGGACGGCGTGTGCATGACGAACGGCGTGGCTGTTGTGTTCGACGTGGCGGCGATGCTTCCCGGCGCGCTGCGCATCGAACTGAGGAACTGTGTGTGCGACGGCGGTGCGCAGATCTACGTGCGGGGCTACAGCGGCGAGCCGGCGAGTGACCGGAGCCTGGAGGTGAGCGTGAGCGGGCTGTCCGGCGGCTACTGCTCGCTTGTGTTTGTGCACAACCTGCCGGCACACACGAACGTGACGGTCCGTGACTCGACGATTGTGACGGCGGGGCCGATGCGCTACTCCCAGCTGAGCGGACTGACGGACGCGGTGGCGTCGCCGCTTGTGCTGCACGCGACCTCGCTGTTGCAGTCGCAGCTGCGTGTGAGCAGCACGGTGCTGAGGTCGTTGCAGGCGGGCGTGTCGGCGGTGTACGTTGGCGGCGGCATGGACCTGCTGTCGAGCGCGGTGGTGTTTGACGGCGTGTTGCTGGAGGCGTCGGGCGGTCCGACCGCGTCCGCGTTGCATGTGGCGTCCTCGTCGCGTCTCAGTCTGCGGAGCCACTCGGTGTTCTCCGTGACGAACGTGTCGGTTGTGAGCAGCGGCGGCGGCATTGTGCTTGGAGAGCGCCTCGCGGTGTCTGACTCGGTGCTGCGCTTCGTGGGCGTCGAGGGGTCTGTCGCGTCCTCGCTGGTGCGCTGCGACGGTGGAACGATCGGTGGCGGCGGGTGGCTGGAGCTGCGCGACGTGTGGGCGGTGGACGAGGCGTCGTCGGTGGCGTCGCTGTCGGGTGTGACGCTGAGCGGCGGCACCGTGTCGATTGCGCGCTGCGCTGCCACTGGCGTTACGCTTGTCTCCGGGCCGACGATCACGAGCGGCGCCGTGTCGGTGCAGTGCAACCGTGCCGGCGGCCGTGTGCTGCAGAGCGGCGGCGACTACCGCATGGCCGGCCTGCCCTCCGTGAGCGTGGTGCCTTGCGACGGCTGTGCGGCCGCTCTGGCGTGCTTCGATGCGCTGACTGCGTCGTTCTCTGACTGCGTGTGCAGCTGCCTTGCCGGCGGCGTGGGCGAGGCGTGCCTGCCGTTCGACGTGCCGCCTGCGAGATTCGGCGGCGGTGGTGGTGGCGGTGCGGAGGGCTGCGTGAGTGGCGTGACGCTGACGGAGTCCGTGATGGTTGGCGGCGGGCGTGCGACGGCGTGCTTCGACTCGGTGGTGTTCAGCGGGCCGATCACTGTGGCGGTGGACCTGCGCTCGATGGACTCATTCGCTGACGCGCTGAACGTGACGCTGCGCCACTGCGTGCTTGCGGGCGGGTCGCAGCTGCGGATTGGCGGCCTCAGCGAGAGCACGTCGCGCCTGATGCCCCACGCCCTCGTCAACATGACGAATGTGACGTCGTTGGAGGGCACGATCGTGCTGCATGGCGTGATGCCGCTGCACTCGAGTGTACTGCTGGCGAACTCGACGCTGCGCGCGACGGTTGGCGGGTCGCAGTACGTGCCGACGACCCCTGGCCACGAGAGATCCCGGTACGGCCCCGCGCTTGTCCTGGACGGTGTCCGGCTTCTGTCGACGCGGATTGTCATGACACGGTCTATGCTGGCGTGTGGCGGGGGCTCGTGCGCTGCTATCCTCGTGGAGCGCAGCCTCGTCGTGAACCTGTCCAGCGTCTTCTACATGGACAACTGTGCTGTCCTGTCGCGGACGCACGTGATTTACTCTCTTTCGTCGGAACTGCGTGTTGCCGACGGCTCCGTGTTCTCCATACAGAACAGCTTGTGGAGTGCGCCGAGCACTGAATACTTCAAAGGCGCGTGTGTGGTTGGGGATGTTGTTGTGGATGGCGGCAGCGTGCTGCAGATTGTGTCCACCACTTTCCGTCTCGGCTTCGCCATGCTCATGGCAACCACGCTGACTGTGACTGGTGGCAGCTGGCTGGTGCATCGCGACAGCGAGTTTCGCACCGCCTACGTCGTGTACGTGAGCAACCACTACGGCATTGCTTTTTGTGATCAGAGTGTGTGGTCGATACTTGACAACAAGTTCACTCACGGCTTTTACTCGTCGACCATTGCATGTATGACGAGCAAGTGGTCACCACCATCCGACGCGCGCCCGATCATCTACGGCGTGTGCAACGAGGCAATAGGCTCACCTGTGACGGATTACCAAGAAGAGCTCAATATTGGGACGCCCGTGACGGTGTTGGACTGTGGTGCGTGCACCGTGGACGCCGTGTGCTTCGCTGCGAGGACGAGCAGCATCAGCGGCTGTGAGTGTGTGTGCGCTGCTGGCGGCCACGGTGACACGTGTCTGCCAGCAGCGGTTCCGGACGGCCTTGGACCGCTCCCGCTCCTCGACGCGAAGGACACGGGGGTCCGCTGCGTTCACGGTGGCAGCATCAGCTCCGTGGACGATCCTGATCCCGGTGTGCGTGGTCTGTGCTTTGTCAACGTGACCTTCACCGCCGCGATCGTGCTGGACCTGTTGCATTTTGACGCGCCAGAACAAACACTCAACATCACGCTGCTGCAGTGCGTCCTCATGGACCTGTCGATCAAGGGAAGTGGTGCGCGCGTGCACGTGAACGTGACATCCTCGATGCTGGATTCTGGTGAGTTGGCGTTTGAGGGCGATTTCGGCGTGGGCTCCCAGATACTGGTGGCGGGCAGCTCGCTTGTGACGATGTCGAGCCACGCCATTTTATTTTTAAAGGTTTTTTTTTGGGTGAACTCGACGCTGCTGCTACTCGACAACCGCATCGAGGGTAATCGGTACGCAATTCATTTCAGCATTGCTGCTGTTGTTGATGGCGGCGGAATCATTGTGAAGGGAAATACGCTGAGTACGATAGAGAATGACGGTGAGGAATCATCCGTTTGCGTTACTTCTGTTGATGTGAGGAACGGCGGCCACATTGACGTGGAAAACAACACGATGAGCTCGGTCAATGGCGTTATTCTTTTTGGGGATACCGCCGTGAGCTCCGCGGGGCTGCTGCGAGTGGCGGACTGCACCTTCGCTGGCGTGCCTGATTTTTTTGATCCTGCGCTTGTGTATTTGTCTGGCTCGGTGACCCTCGAGGGTAGTGCGCAGTGGCGTGTGGAGGGCAACAACGTAAGTGCCGTCTCAATAATAGGTATGTTGCGTCCCCAGCACAAAATTCAGCTGTTAGGCAACGGCACCACTGTGGTGCTTGCAAACAACCGTCAGGTGGAGGGAAGTGCAGTCTTTGCCAAACTTCTTCCACCGAACACGATTGTAGCTTCGCCCGCGCAGTTTGTGGTTGGGTGCAACCTGCAGGGCGATGAGGAGGTGTCGTACGACGGTGTGTTTCCGGAGGGCGTGGTGGTGCTTAGGTGTGGCACGTGCAACGACGACGCGGCGTGCTACATGCCCGGGACGGAGTCGGTGGACCGCAGCTCGTGCTCGTGCAGCTGCAAGGACGGATGGCATGGCGCGTCGTGTCTTCCCTTCGAGGTGCCCGACACGGTTGTGCCGCCCTTGCCGGAGAGAGCCGTGGACGGCGACAAGAGCTGTGTGGTGAACCAGACGCTGACGAGACTTAAACTGAACATGTGGAAGACGCACCACTGCTACGTGGGTGTGACATTCAGCGGTGTGGGTGCAGTGCTGACGTTTTCCTTCGACAGTATGCCGCTGCATCTCCCCATCAACATCACGTTCGCTGGGTGCACATTCCTTGACGAGGCTGTGCTGCAGTTTGTTGGAGATGTTGAGTCGGCCGAGTCAGCTGGCATCCTGATCCGCGTGAGCCGGACTGTGTTGCGGTCCTCCGCTGTTGCTTTTGCACTTGCCTTCCCGCAGCACTGCGACATTGCCGTCACGGAGGTTGACGCGGTGCAGTCTTCTGTTGTTTTTTGGCCGGACACCGTGAATAAAATGCTGAGTGTAGTGCTGCTGCACGACGTTGTATTGAATACGTCCTCGCTGCTGGTCAGCAACGTAAATGCGCATGCAACGAAGCGTGATGCGTTTGGTTTGTACTCGACCGGGACGCTGACGCTGGTGGGTGGCAGCTCGCTGTACGCGCGGTACTGCAGCTTCGAGGAATACACACACTTTTTTTACTTGGATATCCTCAGTGTCAGTGACCGCTCTGTTTTTGCGCTGCTCAACAATACAATGGCCTCCGGAACGAGCCTATTGTATCAGCACTCCCGATTCAGCGTGTCGGAGCATAGCGTGTTGCGCGTGATGGGGAACAGCGGTTCCGTGTCCTACGCCATCTATTCACTAAACTCGTGGACCGTCCAGCGATCAAGCTGGTTGGATTGGCGCTACAACGACGTGGAGGTGGGTGCGATGTTCTACGACACTGAGTCCGCTTTTGTGAGCATTGACGGCGGTAGTGTGGTGACGCTGACGGGCTGCACGATGGGCTCGACGGGGTTGTCGGTATCTCTTCTATCGCAGGCTGTCGCCGGCTACCGGTTCGTTGCTGGGTGTCTTATTGTCGCGGGACGTGTGGTGACGACGGCGGCAGAACTGGCGCTCCACGGCATCACCAACGTGACGACGGTTGCTGTGTGCGGGGAGTGCACGAAGGAGGGCGACTGCTTTGCTCCGCTGACGACGGCGGTCATTGACTGCAAGTGCCAGTGCGCTGCTGGAGGGCACGGCGATGTGTGCGCCCCGGCGCCTGTGCCTGCTGGCCCGCCACCACCGCCACCAACAACACCACCACCAGCAACACCCACGCCGCCACCGCCGCCAGTTGGTGAGTGCATCAGCGACATGGTGTACCCCGAGGTGGCGCAGGCAGTGGGCAGCGGGCTGTCGTGGCTGTGCTACCGCAACGTGACGTTCAGCGGGGTCGGCATGAGACTGACGGTGCTGCTTGGGGGGATGACGGGCGACGTGGCGAATGTCACGTTCGATGGATGCACGTGGAGGGACGGCGCCGTGCTATTGCTGTTGGGCAACGTGCACGCCGCTGTGGGGGCGCTGAACATTGTTGTCACCGGCAACACGTTCCATGACGCGCTGCTCAGCCCGGAGGGCGTGTTTCCACCGCGCACGAACATCACGATCAGCGGGAACCGCTTCACGGTCACGAGGCTGATCCCTCGGTTGGGTTTGGTCCTTAGGAAGCCGTCGTGTGTTGCGATGAATGGACTGGTGATCAGCAACGACTCCGCGGTGGTGCTCAGTGGCAATGTGTTTCAGAGCGTGACGGCATCGTCAAGCGCCATTTACGTTGTCAGATCTGCGCTAAGGGTGTCGTGGCACTCCCTTTTTGCAGTGATGGGCAACACGTTTCATATGGCTGGCGGTGATGGTACGCTGATAAATTTTGAGGGGACTAGACAGTCCTTGTCGCTGAGTGTAGTGAACAACTCTGCTGTGGAGATCCGAGGCAATCTTGTGACGAGGCCGGTGAAGTACTTCATTTTATTTTTTGGGGCCTCACGTGTGGAGTCCCATTCAGCGGTTGTGTTTCAGGGCAACGACATGCAGGGAAGCTCGGCTGTGTTTTATTCAAGGTACTCCTCCAACATCTACTACAACTCCTGGCTGCAGTTGAGCGGCAACCTCTGCCGTGAATCCCCATCGGATGCGTTTGCTGTTTTTATCCCCACGGTGGATGTCCGCGACTCCACGGTGTCTGTGTCCGGCAACCAATTCATTTCCAGCACGGTCACGCCGACGGTGCTGAGGATACCCATAAGGCCCAGCGATATCACAAATGGAGCGATTGTGGCTGCGTGCAACACTGTGAACGGCGGGGGGGAAGCGAACTACATCATCCCGTCTGTGTACAATGCCACCATCCTGACCTGCAGCGACCCATGCACCCTTGCGGCGTCGTGCTTTCCCGCGTACACGACGACGGCCTCGAGTGATGGCTGCGCCTGCAGGTGCGCGGAGGGCGGCCACGGCGATGCGTGCCTGCCCGTCGCTGTTCCCGAGCCACCGAGCACCGACGGCGCCGACTTGTGCGTGCGGGACGTGCGTGTGGATGTGGAGGTGAACGCCGGTCTCGGGACGTCGGTGGCGTGCTACGTTGGTGTGACCTTTGCGGCGGATGTCGTGGTGGACGTGGAGTCGATGTCAGGGAGCGTGCGCAACGTGACGCTGGCGGACTGCACGTTTTTGGGCGGAGCGAGCCTGTACGTTGTCGGGTGGCGGTCCGACCCGCCTGCTGGACAGCGCGCCGATGTGTTGATCAGCGGGCTTGAGTCGCGCTCCGGCGGCGGCGTGCTGGTGGCGAACCGATTTCCGCCGGGCTCGCGCGTCGCTGTGGTGGACTCGGTGCTGATTGCAGAGAAGCGCGTTGCGTACCGCGGCGCCTACGACCTTGGCGATGCGTCCGCGTGCCTCGTGTTGCACAGCGTGAATCTGACGGGGAGCGTGCTGACCATCGCGCACACGCATGTGGCGGCGGTGTTCGGCGGCGCTGTTGGCGTGTTGTTTGTTGGCGGCGTGGCGCTGTCGTCGCGCGGTGCGCTGTACGTGGCCCGGCTGTCGGTGCAGACGGCGCTGGGGCTGTGCGTGTCGGTGGAGGGCAGTGTCGCTGCCAGTGGCGGCTCCGTGGTGGCGTTTGTTGACAGCGGCTTTCTGCTGTGCAAGCACGCGTTGTCTGTGCGTGGGGCTGTGAGCGTGTCGGGCTCCGCAGTGGCGTTTGTGCGGAACGAATTTTCGTCGACGGAGGACTACGCGGTTGCGTTTTATTCGACGGTGAGCCTGGCCGGTGGGTCGATGCTGCTGGCGAAGGGCAACGTGCACGACGGCGTCTCGAAAGAGATGCTCCACGCCGCTGGCGCCGTGACCGCTGCTGGGAGCACGCTGAGCTTTGTGCGCAACCGAGCGCTGCTGCCACGGATGCTGTCGCTGAGCCTGTCGCTTGTAGCTGGGGCGCATTTGAGGGTGGCGTGCAACGACGCTGGTGGCCGTGTCCTGTCGACGGCGGAGGAGTACGCAGCGGCTGGTTTTGGCGACGCTGGGAGCATCGACGTTGTTGGGTGCGACGCCTGCGACAGGGACACGCACTGCTACGCGCCCGGGACTGCGTCTGCGAGCATGAGGAACGGTGTGTGCGTGTGCGCGTGCGGCAGCGGCGGGTACGGCGAGGCGTGCGTGCCTGTGGGAGCTCCCGTGCTGCCGCCCGCCGTGGGCACCGCGTCGAGTGTGTTCGTCCGCGAGGGCGTGACGGTGCAGTCGGCGTTCGTTGTGCCTGCTGGTGCGAGCGAGGTGACGCTGCGCCACGTTGTGCTGGACGGCGTGAGTCCTGTGCTCTACGTGCCGTGGATGGCGCGGGACGGCGTGCGGATCGTTGTGCAGAACGTGTCGCTGCTGAACGGCGCCGTGCTGTACGTGATGGGCGGTGGAGCGTTGCGCGGTGCGGCGGGGAGCGACGAGAGCGGGCCGGTGGAGCTGTCGGTGTGCGACGTGGAGGCGCTGAACGGTGCGCTTGTGCTGACCGGCACGTTTCCCGCGGGGTCTGTGCTGACGGTGACGGACTCCCTGCTGGTTGCCGCGCGGCCGACGCCGCTTGTGTATCTTCCCGGCTCGCAGTCCTCGCCGTACGCACCGGTGCTGGTGCTGTCGGGCCTGCGGCTTGTGCAGTCCGTGCTGGTTGTGTTCGGCGTTGCTCTCGTGACGGTGATGACTGGTGGGCGGACGGTGGTGGTGGACGGCGCGGTGCTGGAGCTTGTCGGTGGCGGTGTCGCGGTGGACGCGGCTGTGCTCGGTGGCGAATATGCGTTGTACGCGAGTGCGCGCGTGGTTGCGTCTGGGGGCGCTGTGCTGCGCGTGTCGGGGAGCCAGGTGTACGCCGCGCATGGGTTGGTGTTTGGCAGCGGTGTGGAGGCCAACGCGTCCGCCGTCGTATTGAACGACAACGCCGGTGCGCTGACCGATGGCGCGCTGCTGGTGCTGCGGGGGTTGGCGTCGTTTGTTTCCGGGTCGTGGCTGTCGGTGCGCGGCAACAGCATCAGCGGCAGGCTCCTGTCTGTGCCGTCGTACCCGCGCAGTGCGGACCTTGTCCAGAGCACACTGACACTCTATGGGAACGCTGGCAGCGGGCCCGTCGTGATGGACGGCACCGTTGCGCTTGTAGGCACCGGCCGAAGGTTCGTCGTGGGGTGCCTGACGCTGAACGGGCAGGCGCTACAGCCGATGGACTACAGGTCCGCCGGCATCATCGGGAAATTCCGCCCCGTGGCGTGTGGCGTGTGCGACGCCGACGTGCACTGCTTTGCGACTGCGACGAGGGCGATGTCGGGGTCGTGTCGCTGCCGCTGTGCTGAGGGCGGGTACGGGCGCGACTGCCTGCCGGTGTACCTGCCGCACGTGGACGGGTGCAACCGCACGCCCGGCATGCCGCTGGTGAGCCACACGGCGACGCTGACGGAGACGCGCAGCCTGACTTCAACGTGGACGGCAACGCCGACACCAACACCGAGCCTGAGCACGGCTCACTACAGTCCGACGCATTACGGGCCTACGGAGACCCCGCAGGTGACGGAGACGGTGGCGCTGTCACCCACGCGGACCCCGATGGCGTCGGTGAGCAGCACGCTGTGGTGGAGCGAGGTGGCGTGCCCGACGCTTACCGTGACGACGACGGCGGCTGGTGGGAGCCTGACGCAGAGCGACATTCGCGGCGGTGGGAGCGCCGTCCCGACGCGGCTGATGGTGGCGCTGCCGCCGCCGTTTCGGTGGGCACGCGACCCGCAACTCGGCACGCACCTGAGCTTTGTGCCGGTTCGACG
>NW_919910.1:0-13837 GCF_000209065.1 Trypanosoma cruzi
TAACCCTAACCCTAACCCTAACCCTAACCCTAACCCTAACCCTAACCCTAACCCTTACCCTAACCCTAACCCTAACCCTAACCCTAACCCTAACCCTAACCCTAACCCTAACCCTAACCCTAACCCTAACCCTAACCCTAACCCTAACCCTAACCCTAACCCTAACCCTAACCCTAACCCTAACCCTAACCCTAACCCTAACCCTAACCCTAACCCTAACCCTAACCCTAACCCTAACCCTAACCCTAACCCTAACCCTAACCCTAACCCTAACCCTAACCCTAACCCTAACCCTAACCCTAACCCTAACCCTAACCCTAACCCTAACCCTAACCCTAACCCTAACCCTAACCCTAACCCTAACCCTAACCCTAACCCTAACCCTAACCCTAACCCTAACCCTAACCCTAACCCTAACCCTAACCCTAACCCTAACCCTAACCCTAACCCTAACCCTAACCCTAACCCTAACCCTAACCCTAACCCTAACCCTAACCCTAACCCTAACCCTAACCCTAACCCTAACCCTAACCCTAACCCTAACCCTAACCCTAACCCTAACCCTAACCCTAACCCTAACCCTAACCCTAACCCTAACCCTAACCCTAACCCTAACCCTAACCCTAACCCTAACCCTAACCCTAACCCTAACCCTAACCCTAACCCTAACCCTAACCCTAACCCTAACCCTAACCCTAACCCTAACCCTAACCCTAACCCTAACCCTAACCCTAACCCTAACCCTAACCCTAACCCTAACCCTAACCCTAACCCTAACCCTAACCCTAACCCTAACCCTAACCCTAACCCGCACACGCGCTCAACCATAAAAATTGGCCATGGCAGATGGTCGCACCCAACGCTCCGGTAAAACACGCAAGGCGCTCATGCACATAATGAGAGATATGGTCAAACACACCGCGTAACGGCAATAAGTTCATAGAGAAGACGCGGCCTTTCACAGCAGTTGTGGCTCACTGTCTGCATAAACTGCAAGACGGCCTCCACACAACAAATGCACACACCGCCAGCAATCAACCACCAATGGACGGGGAAGAGAAGAGACACACCGCCACCGCCTCCAGTTCAATCCCACAGCCAACGAGATACGGCCACAGCCCGCTGCTGGCACACAACGCACACGAATTGAGCTCTCAAAGTGCCACACGCGGAAGCGGATCCTCATCCAGCCATGACGCGGCGCCTCACTCCATGCGGTCACACGGAGTGCACTGGTTCCTCAATAGAACTTATTCGTCGTCCATCCCTTAAAGCTGCTTCTGTTGATGATGGGCCTTAAAACACAATAGAAGAAAATGGGCAATGCAGTGGTACTGCGACAGCGCCAAACACAATGATTCCCTCATATCGGGCAATTCTCCAATCATGCCTCGTATACACACACAATCAACATACTCTATAAAAACCACTCAATGTTTTTCACCAGAAACCAAACAACCCCACTCCCTCCATAATTTCTTGTTCGGTCACTGTTATGTTCGATAGCGTTGGTCATTTTTGGGCATTCGTCTTCGGTGCTGCCGCATGGGGCTGGTGCACCCGCAACGTACGCACACAAAAAAGTATCCAAAAATATATAACTCCCACAATATTTCTTTACCACAAATCAAAAACTACCCCCTTTCATCCCCCAATTCTTTCTCCTATTTCGTTTTTCCTCACCTCCGGAGAGCCTCGTCTATTCAAAAGTCTCCGGATGATACTGCTGCTATGTACTGGCGCACCTCTTCCTCCCAGAACGCCGCAATCTCACGGTTTTCAGCGCGGCTCACATTATCGGAATCGACAACATCACATCTCTGCCAGTCATTCATCGGCGTGCTGTCTGCGTGCTGCACATTAATAATCTCCCACGACATGTCTCGGGATAACTCCTCCCAACCATTAAAATATGCCGCCAGGCACTCAGTGAACTGCCTCACAGTGCTGGTTGTGGTGCGGTGCTCACCCGCCGTAGTCATCCGCAGCCCAACCAGCGTCATTGGATTTGAGTCCACAAAGAAAAAGCCGTCCACCAGCGGAAAGTGTTGGACCTTCGGTTCATACAGCACCCAGTGGTCCATAGCAACCGGATTGGAAAGACGTTCCGGTGGCGGTAGAACCTCTTTTCTGGTGAAGCTCGTGTCTGAGTGCTCTTTCAGCGCACAGCTGTGTGGCTCACGTCGTCCTGGTGGCCTCAGTTCCTTGATTTTAAGTCTTATCGCTCGCAGGAAATCCTCATTCAAAAATGCGGATACGGCATACTTTTCAATAAGATATGGTGGGACATAATCCCAGAACCTCAAAACGAAAAAAATAAAATCGGACTGCTTCATTTCATTCTCCAACCTGGACAAAGTTTCACGTTCGAGGTGGGGAGATACCAGCAAATTCAGAGGCGATTCAATGTTGCTTCCTCGTCGTACTCGGACAACCTTCACAAGCTTTCGAGACAAGTCATTGTCATTGGACAAATAACAGCAGCCAATACCCAAATTACGCTCTAATTCCGAAGCGGTCGACCCATCCACGGCCTGCTGACACGCTTTAATGCGGTCATCATATGCCTGTTTATCAAAGATGGAGCGGAGAATTGGTCCCACGTTATTCATGCGACCCCTCACCTCCTTCCAGTATTCCGCTTGCTCCTGCAGGGGTCGATTGCGCTTCATCCAAATGCACATTGCCCTCACATCGTTTTCTTCGGGACAATTCGTTACGATTGCAGTAGCGTCCATTTTTTTTGTCCACCGTTCATATTCGTTTTTGTCTGGTGGTGTCACCACAATCATGCCCCATCCCTTGCAAGGCAAACCAGCAGACGGTTGACGACATGCCAATGTCGCATCGTAGATACAATACCCTTTAACCCCACGGAAAAAAAAAATGCTTACAAAATCATCAATCCTGGGGTTATCCCTGTATGTTGATACCGTTTTGGTGGTCTTGTCAAACAGGAATGATTGACTCCCAATAACGTACGCAACCATTGGGAGCTGCTCCGCATCGTAGTGCAGCAGCTGGTAGAGGAGGTACGAGCCGGCATTCACCGACTTCCCGATCCCGGGCGTCCCAATCAACAGACGCTGCTTGGGCGTAAAGTAGGTCCCACGGTGAGGACTGAACCATTCGGTGAGATCGCCCTGACGATCCGCCACACTCGCTCCAACTCACAGTTCACATGGCAGTCACGAGTGGATTCATCCTCCTTCCACGAGTACGGCCATCCCCTGTCCGGGGTGAGCACCATCAGCCTGGGACGCGGTGCACCGGATTGCTCCTCACCGTCATCCTTTTCGAGGGTGTCGTCAACTTTCTTGTACGTCCATGACTGCGGTGGCTCCCCCTCCCTCACATACATTCCCGCCCCTTTGCCGTCAGAAACCTCCACGACATGATGCCACCTCGCATTGTACACAGACTCGTAGTATCCCTCCAGTTTCTCCGGTGCAATCGTCGTCGTTGGTTTACTCGCTCCCTCAAGGGCTGCATCCAAGGATTGCTTAGTGAAGTTATGAACAGTTGTTTTTACCTCCGGAGCAGCTTCTGACCACCCAAGTAGATTGCCGACACCTTTATCGTCAAGCTTACTTTGATCGTTTTCGAAGATTATTTCACCCTTTACAGCCCTCTCCATCCTCAAATAAGCATCTGTTGTCTGTATTTCGCGCAGTACTCCCTCATCGTGGATATACCTCGCGGGGTCCTTGAAAAACTCCTTCAGCAAAACCCCCCGATTGGTGTCCACAACGCCCCTGCCGTCCAATTCCATCGTAAGAAAATCGTTCAGCTTCTTTTCCTTGACGCGGACTCCTCCTTTAAACAGTACTTCTTCGATCGTAGTGGAAATGGTAAATTTCATTTCTTGCGCTCGTCTTTGCCTTTCATCCTCCTCACGCCTTAATCTTTCTTCTGCCTCCCGCTTTTCTTCCGCCTTACGTTTTTCTTCCGCCTCACGTTTTTCTTCTATCTGTACCTGTGTGAGAACTGCGTTTAGTTTTCCCTTTGCAAGAGGAGTGACCGTATTCTTGCTTTTAAAGCCCCTCCATTGTCTGAGAGAGAACACACCTTCGTGATGAAGCTTATTAATATCCTCCAATAGTATTCTCCTCTCATTCAGCTCTCTTTTCCTATTATCCAGCTCTATTTCCAGCTCTATTTTCAGCTCTTGGTACGCAGTTAAGTTAACAATTCTTCTAAGAAACTGCTGGTCTTGTACGTAAGCATCCGGCTCCTGAACAAACGCCTCCATCGTCACGTTCCCATTTCTTTCCACAACCCACTCCTCGCCCAAGTTGCTCCGAAGGAATTCATTCAGCTTCATGTTGTTCCTGAGAGTGCTTCCCTCCAGCAGAATGTCCTCCACGCTGCTGCTCATGGTCCACTGCGGTCGATGCATTCCCTCCAATCTTCTGCGACTCACAGAGGAGTAATCTGTGTCACTCTCAAATTCCGACCTCGCTCTCCTCCAACCTCCCTGCGAGACATTGGACGATTGACTCTCCAAATTGCCGTAAATTCCTTCCTCGGGTCTTCCAGACATCGTTTCTCCTTGCTTTCTTAGTTGGTTTGAGTTAGATCTAAACAATAGCCACCAAACAAAAAAGGGGAATGAGGAAAAGAAAGACAATAGGCACAGTCATGAATCGAAGCCACAACAAGAGACTCACCCACACAGTGTGACGGCACAGTATTCGATGCACACCACATGCACGAGGACCACCACAACGACGGCACGTGGATACCAACCACCCAGCACAGTGTTGGAGAGAGCCAACAACAACAACGTGGTGCGCACGGAGGGTTAGCCCACGCATACCGCTCGCCACGGTCCCGCACCCGTGTGGCACCGCCGTCACCGCACACACTATCCAGGAGGACGTGGGCACATAAACCCTGACACAAGCACACAAAAGTGGGAAGAGAATTCGGTAAAGCAGCGGCCACATGCAGGGAGCACAAATCATACACGCCACAACAGCGATGCATCACGGTAATCCCACACACAACAGAAAAGAGTGCAATTTGCATGCTTTATGAAAAATATTTGCGGTGTGCATGGCAAAAGAGTGCCGTCACGCTGCCTTTCATATTGAATTCGCCATTCACGTATCACTTGGAAGCACGCAGCCACCACTCCTCCGTTTCGCTCCCCGTGCTGCTCGTGTCGCTCCACTGAAGTAAGTTGTCACCGCACATCCCCCTCACCGTGCATTGCGGAATACAAATCAACCACACGGCATGGGTGCGGTGCCACCCCGCCAATAAATCCCAGGAAATACCCCACTGCCTCGTGTGGCACGGACGGCAGTATTATTATGCCTGCGAAAGGTTTTTTTCCAAACAAGAACGCGACCCCACCACACGCCCGTAAAAACGTTTGGTCCATCGCACGCAAAGGAGTGGAGCGGGAGAACAGCAGGAAAGACAACACCGGCAGCCATGAGCAGCCCGCACACGCAAACACACCGCTGCCCCGCATATCACGAAAAATAAAAATACCAAAGAAACATGTCACATCCCAACTGCAAATCGCAAGTGCGGTTGCAGCACACACTCCCACCTCCTGGGCGTGTGCGGCCCCTCGCTGCTCGGCACTCCAAGTGAAATCACCAAAAGCGCCAATTCGGGAACATTCGACCACCGCCACAGTAGTCACACTCCCCATTTCTCACAAAGGCGAAGGCTTGCAGTGGCACAGCGGACGGCGGCACGCACAGTCGCAGAGTAATGAACTGCCGCAGGAATCACGCAACGGCGATGCGCCCCTCCTTTGGGCCTCCCAAAAAAAAACACGTGTCGCGCAGTCCCCGTGAGCAACACACATTGAACCGTATTCAGCTCCACTACTGTGGCCATCCGCACTCACAGCAAGAGTGCGACAACGCAGGCAAGGAAGCACGGAATAACAGCACTCATCCCTCCCATAAAGGCTTTGCGGTGTCCGTGCTGCCTTCAACAATAATTCCACCCCACATCACCCTTCTGCATATCCGCAGCAAAAAGGCCCACACGGTGTGCACTACATTAGAAGTTCCTAACGAGCAAACCGAATCATCAGAGTGCTGCCCTCTTCTCAATGTTAAGTATAAGCTCTCTGATCCTTGTCGCCGCCAGCCCGCGGTCTTATGGAGGAGCATTGCGTTCTCGGCATATCTCTCCATTTACTTCACTTTCCCGAGGCCGCAAATGAAGTGACGTCCCACAAGTGATTTCGACCGTTCTGAAGAACGTGACGTATCAGACGCGCTGAAACTGTGCGCGTGTGCGTTATTACGGGCGAGCGACACAATGCTCTCGCACATCCATGTATTCCAATCCTGCGCAACACCCCATTCGGTGGTGCTGAAAACGTTGGACACCAAACACGCACAAATCGCACAATGAATGCCTCTGGAGAACAAACTCCCCATTAACGTCACCGCAGGCACCGTGAAAACATAGTAACAAAAAAAATCCAACGTCTGCGCGCCCTCCCGCAAGAAGGTAAAGACACACACGCTTGTCCCCTTGGCCTCACTCCAACTCCTCAAAAGTTGATGGGTCCGTGGCAGGAGGAATCACGCCACTCCTCCCTCGCTCCCTGTCACGAAGCATGGCATTGCGCATATCCAGTGCATCTGCATCACCCACATACGTCCCTTTGGGGGCATCGCCTCGGTAGTCACCAAGCACGCCCCGCTAGAAAGTGCACTCCCAGTCTATGCTGCATCCACTGAGCGACCTTGCTGCCTTGCCGCACAAACAAGTCCACAATTTACGCATTCTGACTGCAGACATATGCCAGTGGGGATTCCCGCCCTTTCCCTCAGCCTTGCAAAGGGCGTACGCCATACAAATGCCGGTCATGTGGTGGTGGTCGTCTCGCAACATTTTTTTTCTTTTTCGCCGCAGTGCACATCCCCCTCCCACAAATCATTTGTTCGGGCCATGTTCCTGCGGCCAAACATCGCGCTGCTGGATCCCGCGGCACAGTCCTCGGCACAGAAGTGAGGGGAGGAAGAGGGACCGCAGAAGGTGCGAGCAAATCCAAATTCAGTGGCGGACGCTGCAGTGAAGACTGACGTCCCACGCGGTGTCCCTTTTCTAGGTCCGGTCCTCGCCGTGCCATGCTCTCAGCGTGCGGTGCGCCGGCCGCTCCGAACATCCACACGTGCTTGCGTCTCACCGTCGCTCCCAGCCCCGTTCGTTGGCTGCATCAGGGATGCCGCCATCCAGAGACGGGCATAAGGACGTTGCATCCAACAAAACCTTCAGAGGCACCCGGTGGGCCAACGACGACCATCACTGCGGGATGTGTGGCCCTTCCGCCGCTCACCTCGAATCGAACTTCTACGCCTCCTCGAGCAGCAGCAGCAGCAGCAGCAGCATAAATACACCGGTCCACTAGGGTCCGTCACCAGCCATTGCAGGGAGACCACTGTGCCCCAGTGCTATGAAACCCGAATTGCATTGACGGGCCACTTCGGAAAATCCTGTCGCATCTTCTCCCATTATGCGGAAACACATCCGTCGTGCATGTGTCCACCGCAGCCAAATGAATCCGGTCCAAATACCCTCCAAATCAAATTCCCCTTTCCTTAAGCCATTCCTTCACTCCATACGCCCTGACCCTCATCCGCACGTGCTCACTCACACAAACCGCCATAGGCAGATGGTGGCCGCCCAACGCTCCGGAAAAACATGCCCAGCACGCACGCGCATAACAAATGACATGCGCCAACGCACGGAACAACGGCGGAGAAGTGCACACCGAAAGGATGCAGCCCTCCACAGCAGTCGCAGCCCACCGCGCGCATCACACCCGCAGGAAAGAATGACTCGCGGTGCGCGCTCCCTCTCTCCTCCTTCCCTTCATGCCCACGGAAGAAGCAGCAGCCACCCGCAACCGCCAGCACACGCTACAAAAGAAGCATCCAAATCCACTGCAATGTGCATTTTGTGTGTGCATGTGGTTGTGTGTGCCTGCAGACACACGAAGCAAAGAAGTAAAAACAGGAGCAGAGCATGTGAAGGGACGCACAAACAAAACTACAGCAGAAGCGCATGGCAGAAATAAAGAGAAAAATGCTGCTCAAGCTCACAATATTGCACTGCAGACAAAGCAGCGGCAATTCATAAATTTTTTATTAAAATTTAAAAAAAATTCATCTTCACCCTTCCGCACCTCACACTTTGAAAAAAAGAAAAATGAAAAAAATGAAAAAATGAAAAAATGAAAAAAATGAAAAAAATGAAAAAAAAAAAAGAAAATGAAAAAATGTCGTCCTCTATTACGACTACACACAAATAATAATAATGAAAAAAAAAAATTTGAAAAAGAAAAAACACAAACACAAAAAAAGAACCTAAATACCATGTTGCTCCAGAAATTGTCTGCATATTTTGTCCAAAAATAAAATTAAAAAGATATTTAAGTGTCTTTCAACCGTCTGACCCTCAATGTGTCCGCACATCTTTTATATTTCACGGGACCATCTGCGTGTTGCTGCTCCCCTCAGCCCCTTCATCGGCGCGTAAGTGCGGCCCGCAGAGCACAGTCACTCGTGTGTGTGGGGACTGAGAGGAGCACGCAGACACGACGGGAGTCGCGTCTCTCCATCGGGAGAGTGAGCGCAGCAAAAAAAAAAAACACGGCGGCATGGTGTGGCTGTGTGTGTGTGGCGCTGCGGGTGTCTGCCCGCCCTGGCCGCAATAAAAACAAAACAAGAGGGAAAGAAATGTGTGCTCCGCCCCACAGGCCTTCGTCGCACGCCCACACGTCACGGCTCCCTCAGCGCGCCGTTCGTCGCGGCCCCTCCTCATGCGTGCAGCAGGCGAGGCGCACAGGACCGTCGACATGAGCGTGTCGGTGGGTGTGCGAGTGGAGCAGTTGGGCGGGAAACACACGGCACCCCTCACAGGAAGAGCGCAGCAAGAAACAATTGAAAAGAGGGAAGAGTAAGAAAAAAAAATCGTCCATAGTGATTGCCCCAAAAGCAAAAAAGAGGGATGAGGGAGCAAAAAAAAAAAAGACAAAAACAAAAACTTAACGCATGAAAAAAAGAAAAAAAAATTGATCCGGCAGGACTTTCATGTGCCATGCAGCACAAGACGATCGGGGGCGTGTGCATATTCCCTGCACAAACAAAAAAGAAAACAAAAAAAAAAAAAGGTTGTACTCTCCCACCAGCCCACACAACATCCCTTATATTCCATGCGGCATCCGGCCTGCTCCTCCAGTCCTCGTTTTCTGCAGTCAGCCGGACGCGCAGCAGTGAGGCCGGCACCGCGTGTGGGCAACAAAAGGGAAAAAAAAGTCAGAAACACGTCACTCATAACGGATTGTAGCAATCGACCATAAGAAAAAAAAGAAACTGGGTATTCGAAAAAACACCAAGAAAAACTGAAAAAGTAAAGAAATATTTTTTAAAAAAGAAAAAAAAACATTAAAGAAAAACATTAAAAACCGCAAGAAAAGCGGCATTTATTCTCCGTGAGGAGTCGCAATTCAACACTCGTTGCCTCACAAGACTGCCACAGCTCCACACAGTCCCAGAAGAAGAAGCATCGACACCTGAGACACGCACACACGCGCAGTGCTGTCAAAATTCCAATCACGCAGTATCAATTTCGCGTCGTTGAGCAGGGCGAGGCGGTCCTCTTGGCTCGCGCCGCTCCCGGATTCGGAGTGGTTATTTTCTGGAACAGGAGCCTCGCTTTGTTTGGGCAGCAATCCTTCACTTCCAGCCAGAGGCGCCATGCTTTCTTGTACTGGCTGCGCATCCCCATCTCCAGTGGTCTCCCTTGACTGCAGGGTTGTTGGGTTTGCTCCCTCCTCCGGCGCGGATTGTTCTTCCTCCCCCATCGAGCTTTCCACTTCCGTAGTGAAGAAATCCTCGTTGTACTTTTTCCCAAATTCACCTGCTCCTGCAACAGCGGCCGTAGGCGAATTGTTGTTTTCGCCAGAGGCGGCTGGTGCTGCTTCCCTCTCACTGCCTGTTGGAGTGCTGGTATTGTTTCCCGCTTGGTGGTCGTGTTGCGCCACGGCAGCCTCGGCGTCTCCCTATGGCAGTGGCTTCGACTGAAGAGCAGCTGAGTCAGCATCCTGCGATTCGGTGCCACGGCCGGACACAATACTCTCTGCAACAGGGACGGGCGCCTCTGGTGAACTTTGTTTCAAGAATTCCGGGCGTACCGTCCTGCTCCACACCCTCTCTTTGCCGTCCCACCGAACCGCGGGAAGTACACTGCCGCCGGTGGCGGATATCGTGCACACCTCCGCGTAGTTAGGGCAAATGGCGTTTTCCTTATCGTAGGGTGGTGTGTCCCACGTAATCGTCGCCCCACCCGCGCATGGAGTCCAATCGACGTTACGCTTTTCGGGATCTTTCAGATACACTTGCATGCCAAGACACTTCAGTTCCGCATGCATGGCAGCACTCAGATACGTCTCCTCCGGGTCCCTCGTATCTGTCGTGTTGGTGGGAAGCGTGTCCAGACACCACGAAGAGGGCTTATCCCCAGGCCTCGCAGACAAATATTCTCCCTTCTTAAAAACAGCCTCAAGGTCCCTCACGTCCATCACGGGATCAATGATGGGGCAACTGTCCATTGAGTGCTGTTTTGAGAATTCAATGATGCTCCGCTGACACCGACCACTGGAATACCGATCCGACGCGCAGCGTTTGACACCATCGTTTATGTTGCAGAACATGTGGGAATATTTACTCAGGTTCAGTTCGGAGCACCTCTTCTGCAGCAGCTCACAGCCCAACTTCCTGCCCCAACCCATCGGCTCCGCCATATCCCAGTTCACCTTGAAGTAGCCCAGGTCAGCAAATGCAGCCAGCGTCAGCTCCGTGTAGTAGCCGGCGCCCACAATCGGTGCCATCAACTCATCCTTCGCGTGGCGCTGTGACCAGTGCGACTCCAGCGTCCTCCCGTCCCCCTCTTGATCTTGTAGCTCCATGCCATAAATGTCATCGCAGTCGTAGTGCTCCCTTGCTGCCATCGCGGCATTCGTCGAGTTCACCACCACCGACAGTGCCCTGCCACGCACACCGGTAACATTCCTCACCATGCTGCGGCTGGCCATGTGCGAGTGAGCGAACCCGAAAGCATGGGCCATCAGGTGCGCGGCGATGCGGGTGGCGAGGCGTCCGTGAAATAAAACGGCTGGGGCAATGTTCATGACGCCAACGACTGGACGGCCATCCTCCAGCGTGGCGCACCGCAGTGATCACGCAACACCCGGCGCCGCAGCCACGTACAGCACCATGTCAGAATTGGCAACACCAGTGGAACGATGCTCATCAGGCACAGTGAACCGACTGCAAACACTGCCCGCGGCAAATTGGGGCACAACCAACGGACCCTCCAGTGGCTGGACGAGCAGACGATCCGCATGCAGTTTTACAGCTGCAGGAACAACATTGTCGATGAGGATTTTCCTCTTATTACTGGAAAGTGCATCGCCCTGACAATCGTAATAGTCTGTCAATAAATTTTTCACGTAAGAACGATCTGAGCTGCAATACTTCCTGGTATCATCCAGGTCCCTTGTCGACACATTGATGCGGATGGGTGCCCATCCATTCCCCCCGATGACGGTGTATGTCTGCAACGCACTTCCCGTTCCCAAAGGCACGTTTTTCATCACCACAGGCATCGATTTCGTCCTGTCAACACGCACCGCTTTGTCAAAGGTGCAATGGTACGTCAGGCTGGCAGCAAAGCATCCGCTGGAACAACACATCAAAGTCAACATCATGAGCAGCAATGGCAGCGCTGCAGGGCACGGTGAGGCGAGGAGCCACTGAACCATCGGCGTGACTGTTGGAAAGGTATTTCTTAGCTTGCTGAGGCAATAAAGACTGATTGGTTGAAAAGAAAAATGAAACGCAAACGTCACCACACAAGAAAGCAAGTGATGGTTAATTAAAATACGCCCCTTCAACCACAACACAAGCAGAGATTCAAAACGCACACGTGACGGGAAGCCGAGACGTGGGACGACCAGCGCACACACTCTCATTGCTCCCGTAAAGCAAAACACACACACAGGGAGAGAGAGAGAGAGAGGTCGCCCACTCAATGCAATAAAAACAAAACAGAAACAGTTACGGTGCTCCGCCCATGCAGCCAGGCAGGACGGCAGCGGTGCGTGTCGTGCAAAAGAGAGCACCAACGGGCCTGCATGGGTGTGCATGCATATATACAATGGGCACATTATGTGTGTGCTTCGTGGGATGAGGTGAGGGCGAGAGTCCATGCAGGGGACACACACAGAGAGTTAGAGAAGGACGAGTGTGTGTGCGGGCGGTGCATGGCGCTCTCCCTCACCTCACACGGCCACCACCGCAGCAGCCGCACACGCAAAAACAAGAAGAAGCAAAAGAAGGGAGGTGGTGTGGAAGGCCGCGGTGCTGCCGTCACTGTCACCAGGCGTCGCCGTTTCACCTGTTGTGGCGTTTCTGGTTGGCACTGTTTCCTTCGGATTGGCTTCTTTATTTTCATTTTTGTTTCTCTTCTCGTGTTCCTGTACCATCAGCTGTTGGATCATTGTTCGGGATGCCCTCTTCAGTGCTCTTGTCAGCTTTATCACTGGCAAAATTACCGTTTGCCGTGGGTGATGGTGGCCTTGTTTCTGCATGGCCGTCAGATGGTCCATTCTGAAAATTGGCTGTGATGGGGGCAATGCCCTCAGTTTGTGAATTGTTGTTTAACTTCATGCCGCTTTGGGGTTGTTGTAGCTGTTGCACGGGCACGGTATCTTCAGGGCTTGACTGTCCATTCACTCGTGCTTGTGTTGAATCTCCCTCTGTTTTTCCAATTGTTTTCAGTGCCACTTCTGCTGGTACTTTTGTTAGTGATGGTGATGTTGCGTGTGGTATTGTTTTCAGTTTCGCTGCATTTTTAGGTGACCCTGTTGGTAAATTATCATTTTTGTTTTCTTTGTGTTCTCCCGCTTCTTCTTGTACTGCTTGTTTTGATTTTTTCGTTTCATCTTCATCTTCTTTAACTTTTTCCAATGTTCCCACCCCCCGTTCAGGAATGTTAGGAGGAATATTAGCGCCACTGTCATCCGTCGGCGTGTCATTGGTGAATGCATTACTCTTGGAAGGATTATTCAAATTGTGCCCTTTGCCAGGTTGAGTGACAGTACTGCCAGATGAAGATTGACCAGCGCTTTGGCGTTGCGACTCCGTTGCCTTACCGCTTGTGGAATTCCTGGTATCGCCAATTCCATTTGGATCAACCGTTTTTAACGGCTTCTCCTGTTCAACTTGATCTGATACTTTAGGTTTCGGCAGTGGTGCTGGTGGACCAGGCGTTAAAACGTCATCATTACCTTTTGACGTCGTACCATATAATAATTGCTTGGGCTTTTCCGATATGACTGTACCACCCAATTCTGCTCCCTCCTTGACCCCAGCTTCAACCGCCCTTATTAATCCCATGTGAATGGATAACAAACTGCATTCCGCCCTCGGAAAGACCCCGTCACTTTCAGCATTATTCATGTGCGTCAATAAATTCCCGTTACCTTCACTGCAGCGGTCCGCATCACACAACCGCCGGCACCGCACCACACGGTCAGTCATCATCATCGCAATTAATCCTGTCACTGGCGTGTAGCCTTCAGCACAAACCAACTCCCCGTCAACGCAGAATGAAAGGAAAAGGAGAGACAAGTCACACAGCCACGCACCGTCCCATCCAGCGATGAGAGTCACGCACACAAATGAGTCGGTTGGAATGAGTACAATTGCAGAACTCCCACACACCACTGCAAACCAAAACTTTTGATTACTTTAATATATATATATATATATATATTCACCTGCGCCGCTGG
>NW_919928.1:0-14001 GCF_000209065.1 Trypanosoma cruzi
GTTGCTACTCGTCCAATGACAGCGACTTGTCTCGAAAGCTTGTGAAGGCTGTCCGAGTACGACGAGGAAACAGCATTGAATCGCCTCTGAATTTGCTGGTATCTCCCCATCTCGAACGTGAAATTCTGTCCCGGTTGGAGAATGAAATGAAGCAGTCCAATTTTATTTTTTTTGTTTTGAGGTTCTGGGATTATGCCCCACCATATATTATTGAAAAGTGTGCCGCATCCGCATTTTTGAATGAGGATTTCCTGCGTGCGATAAGACTTAAACTCAAGGAACTGAGGCCACCAGGACGACGTGAGCCACACAGGTGCACTGAAAGAGCACTCAGACACGAGCTTCACCAGAAAAGAGGATCTGCCGCCACCGGAACGCCTTTCCAATCCGGTTGCTATGGACCACTGGGTGCTGTATGAGCCGAAAGTCCAAAACTTTCCGCTGGTGGACGGCCTTTTCTTTGTGGACTCAAATCCGAAGACGCTGGTTGGGCTGCGGATGGCTACGGCGGGTGAGCGCCACACCAGAGCCAGCACTGCGAGGCAGTTCACCGAGTATCTGGCGGCATATTTTAATGGTTGGGAGGAGTTATCCCGGGACATGTCGTGGGAGATTATTTACGTGCAGCACGCCGATGAATGATTGGCAGAGGTGTGATGTCGTCAATTCCAATAATGTGAGCGATGATGAAAGCCGTGAAATAGCGGCGTTTTGGGACGGAAAGGTACACCAATACCAGTTTATGTTAACACGTGATTTTTTAAGTAAAATCCGAGAAATGAGAATACAATAATCTTGGGGGAAAAGGGATAGGGAAGAAAGTTGGGGAAATAATTGGGAACAAAGTGCATTTCGTTCTGGTGAAATATATTGGGAAGTGTTTTAGCGATTCTTAATTTTTTTCTTTTTTTGTGGCCACCGGGTTTATTCAGAGAGTTTCTTGTGAGAGAAAATCATTATGATCAGCATTGCCACACTCACCACACCCTCTTTTTTGATTTGATTTTATTTTTTCCACCAGAGGCGCATCGTCACTGGAGGCTGTTGCGCACTACAGGGGCCGCAGAAATTTTTTGTATTTTCATGGGATTTTGTGAGGAGAATGCCTGCGAGGGCGGCTGGCCGCCCAAATAAATTCATATCTCGCGCAAGCGAAGATATCTCTCCACAGCTTTTTTCTCTTCTATCGCACTGTCTTTTGGGAGACCGCGATTGAGGGAGTCAGGGAGCCGACAGCTGCCGGACGAAATTATTATTATTATTATTATTATTTTTTATTTTTGTCTTCCTGCCCGCCACCCACTTTGTGATCCCAACTTGCGGTGTTTTTTTGTGGTTGGAGGAGCCCCAAAGGCCTGCCACTTCGCGGGGGATAAGTGTTTCTAATTCTAACTGTGCGCAGCAGTCCGCGGCAGTGATTGACGGAATGTGCATATATTTTGGGGAAAACATTGCGGCGAACTCATTGCCTCTCTATTTACCGCTTTTTTTCTCCTGTCCTTTTTGGATAATTTCAGAATCCGGCCAGTGGCCCAGAAGATTATTAAGTGTTGTTTCCCTCTCGGTCTTTCTCCTCTTTGCTTTCTTTCCGTCTTTGACCCTCCTGTCTGTGCATGCAACAAACACACAGCGCAGCATTCAATGTGATATCCTTCCAATGGAGACGAAGGTCGTTTTTTGATCCCACCAAACCACGACGCCGTCCTCGCCGCTCCCCGCGACAATACGAGTGGATGGCAACACGGTGCAGTTCAATTGCCCCAGCCCCTGAGGGATGCCGGATTTGCGGTTGCTGAGGCCTCGTTTGACGTCGATGTGGCGTTGGACGTGCCGGACGCAAGTACACTCTTCCGAAAACTGTTTGCCACTGCCGCCTCCAACTTTACTCAGGAACACAAGAACATGGTGGCCTTCAGCTACGGCGTGTGTTCGTCACCAAAGCGACATCTCATGTACGGCTCTGCAGCTGGAGAAGGATATGCTGCTTGAGTCATCACAGAATTTATTCGGCTGGGCGCCAAAAAGGGCATTTTTGTCTTCTCATGCCACGTCATTGGGTCAACAGAGCACTGTGCAGACCTTCTTGACGCCGACAACGAGCTCGGAGTTATTGTGGGCTCCGTGAGGGAGGGACCACGTGTGCGAATGGTGGCGCGAATTCGTGTCTCATTGGCCGGCGACGTTCGAGCGGCGATGGACACTATCGTCAAAAACTATGAGAAATAGCTTTTCCCCGTGCTGTGTGAAAAGCAGCCAACGCCTGAGCTGGAGGCAATGCCTTCTTATTTGCCCGACACCGTCGTCCTTCAGCTTTACCGCGATGTTGGTGAGGCGGAGTTTGCAGATTACATGGATGCAAACTCCCTGACATTTGTCGCCTTGGGAGATGCCGAACGGCCCGCTTTGTGTGGCATTGATGCCGCCGCGCGGCTACACTACGAAGGGGCTCAACGAGCAGTGGTGTCGGCAGCAGGAATTGTCTCCAACATTCGCCGCCGTCGTTTGCGTGTTCCCTTCGGCATGTCAGAACTCAGTGAGTTGTTGCGCCGAGCGTACAACACGGAAAAAGGCAGCCGCAACAACAGCCTCAATGGTTCTACCGAGACGGTTTTATTGGTTCACGCCTTTTCGGATGCCGTGTGCGCGGAGGAATCGTTCCATTGTCTCGACCGGAATCGGATCCACCACAAGGGATCTTGCCGTTGACAAGTGGCGTCTTGATCAGGACATCATGGAGTTGCGGGATGAACTCATGATTGCCCGGGCCGTGTACGACTACAGGCATAGTGGCTATGAATCCAACAGGCCATTTCAGGCATAAAGGGGTAAGGGATGAAGCGCGTCAACGCCATTGAGAGCAACCGTGAGGAGGCGCGGGAACGGCAGCCGAGTGTGTTTTGTGAGCGCTCCAAGCATGAGGCGGAGAAGATGACCAAAGAGCTTGAGCAGAGAGGTATGGCCACGTTGGATGAACTTGAGAGGGCTCTGGAGGCGAAAAAGCGGGAGAGCACTGCTCTGCAGGCTGACCGCGAAAGCCGCAATTGGGGAGTGCGAGCATACGGTGGAGAAGATCCGAACGAGGAAAGAGGACGAGGAGAGTGCTTCTGAGAAGTTGCGGCAGGCGATGCAGCAGCCGGAGCAAGGACTCAGCCTACGGCAGAGCGCCATTTGGACGAAGGAGCGGCAGCTCGAGATGATTCAACTTGACGGGGCGAGGGGGCGAGAGGTCATCATGCGGGAGCGGCATTCCATTGAGGCGGTGCGAAGGACCGTCCGGAAGGAGCGGTGTCGCCAGCGGAGGCAGTGGATCCATCAGGTTAAGGAAATGAATGCAAAAGTCCTGGAACAGGTGCGTCCCTTGGCCGAGGAGCGGAAGAAGAAGCGCGAGCAGGCGACAGCCAAGGAGGACGCCGCCGAGAGGGCTCTTGCTGCCGACATCAAAACGATCGAGGAGTATTTGCCGAAGCTCATTTCCCTTGAAGACATTCCTGTGAACCCGGGCTAGACGGACATCATTCGACGCCAGTTTGTCGAGGTCTTCACGCAAGAGGAACAGACATACTTGGCCGGCGCCGAAGAGGAACAGGCCCGCAAGGAGAGGCTGGGACGAGGACTCGAGTTGTATCGACAGCGTATGCGTGATGAATACGTGGCAAAGAAAAACGAAAAACTGCATGACGCCGAGACAACGGAGCGCCACCTCAGTTCTGTTTTGGATCAGGTGCTGAATTACTTACGCAACGGGGTCTGCGTGACAAAGACATCAAGCAAGGGCAATGGTCGCACACGCCTATATTTTCTCTCGGAGGACCGCAAACGTATTCATTCCTGTGATCTGGACCGTCAGGGATTCCCGTTAAATCGCAAACGCCCTCCAGTCACCATGTGGATATGTGACATCGAAAAAGTTCTCATCGGCCTCTCCACAACCTCATTTGTGAACTACAGCGGCGAGGCACAGCTGGCAAAAACACGCCAGGAGGCAGTTTTTGACAATGGGACGCACCGCCATGATGCCACGCAAAACGTCACTCCGTCCAGCCTTGGAACAAACAACCACCGCGCATTTGCACTTTTGCTTCGCGGTGGGAAATCACTGGAAGTGTTTGTGAGACTGACAGCGATTGCGAGGCCTGGCTTGTTGCTCTCAAGCGTCCACTGCATTTGAGGACTCCTGCGGAAAGGCTTCTTGAGGAACGACGGGGTACGTGAAGAGACGCGCGTGCGCAGCCAAGCGATAATGACGTGGAAATGCGGTGGGGCGGCCCACTTGACACCCGCAATATGCGAGGATTTGTTTCTTTGGCCCCCGATGCAGCAGCTCTTTGCGGCGAGGATCACATTCCGCCAGCCCTCTTCCTTCGGGTGGAACAGGAGCTGGCGGAAAAGCCTGAAAGGCGCACAATAATCGCCTGTGGCGTCCGAGTTTGCTCGGGCCTGGATATCTTTTGCTCTGGCCGACTTTACGACTAATTGTGCGAAAAGCGTGTCGTTCCGCCTCCGTACTAATGCCGTGGGATCTTTTATTGTTTTTTTCTCTTTTTTTCCCCCATGGGTATTTGTGGTTTCCTTGTGTGCTCTTTTGGATGTATTGAGGCGGCTGGTTGGAGAGAGGCTAACTGCCGCACAATTTTGTGGAGGACTTTTGAACCCCACGTGTTTGGGTTATTAGCGAGTGAAGGGAAGAAAAAAGGAAATGATGGTCACCACCAGTACTACTGCTGCTGTTTTTTTCCTTTTCTTTGCTGCCGCTTTTAAATGGGCTATCCATCATTTCTTGTGGGGGTTCCACACCCTTCTTCTTTTTCCTCTGTTTCTGGATGCGTTATTTTGGCACCGCCGTTGTGGGGCCGTTGCCTTGCCAAAATGCATACGGGGGTGGTGCTCCTTCCCATAGATGTGCCGTGAAAAATATTTATATATTTTCAAATGCGCCGTGTGCTTCTCTATGTGCGTATAATGTGGGGCTTAGGCCTCACCCAGGCAGGGGCAATGACATCTTTGCACCATTGCGAGGCGGCCGTCGAGGCGGTGCACTAGCAAAATAAACTGTGCGTTCCATATCACACAGACTATTCGCTACTGTGGGAATCGAACACTTATTTTTTGGTGGAACTACCAGGGCTTATCCACTGGGTGCGGTGCGTTGGTTCGGCAAAGGGAACAGAAGGAAGTCCTCTATGAGGTGTGCCTGTGGAGGGAGAACTGAACTGCTACCTTGGTGACTATAAAATATTGGTGTTTATCTGAAACGAGGGGGCGCATCGCTGTGCATGACGAGACTTTATTCATACGGACGTGAGGCGGCTGGTGGAGGAGGCCAACGGGCATGGGCAATACGAGAGCGATGCCATTGCTGCCTGTTGAGATGATTTGAGCAGTGATGATAATGATGGGGCGAACACTCTCAGGTAGAAACGCTCTTCTCGATGTCAGGATATTAAAGTTGCACGGTAATGTGCCGCAGGTTGACCGGACCTCTTTTTGTGAGGTTTTCCAACACGTCGGTGGAGCTACTCGGCGTTCTCCAAAAGGGTGTTCTGTTCTGCACAGGCGTGGCTGCCCGAGGATTGTATCCGCCACGGGCGGACTGAAGTGTGCACGACGATCCTCCGGCGAATCCAACGTGTCGTATTCACCGCACTGGACGGTCAGTCCCGCATTGGCAACGTTGGGGACTCTCTGCTGTTCCTCATGCCACACGAGGCAGGATGCATCCCATGCGTGAGGACCCTTTATCGCCAAAGAGAGAGGGATCGGCGGCTCTTTACGGGAAATGAGGCGACAGCAGCAGCAAATGGAAGAATGATAATGCGACTCGTCTCTTTCCACCACCTGACGACGTTGGACCCAAAAGACGAACCACATGTGAATGCAGAGCACAGCCACTTACGTGTGCACTGTTGTTTGACTTGTCGTGAAGCGGGATCGAGCCGTCAATGACTCACCTGGCGGAGATGCGAGCTGGAACGATGACCTCGCCCGAATTGCACCGTGTGTGTTCCCATCGTAAATGCGGGCGCACGCAGGCCACTCCAGAGAGCCTATAAACCGTGTTTTAAATTTGTGTATGCTCACATTGGTCACGTCGCACACGGTTTCCTTCTTGGCAAGGGACCCGGTGATGTTTGGGCACAACTGCAGAGCTTTATTGGGGAGGACGCGAAGACCGCGAGAGAGGCGTCTTCTCTCGACACACAGGAGGGAGGAAGAGGGTGCGAGGGCTTTCGAGGTTGGATGCGACTGCAGTTGGAGGTGCGTCACGATGATTGGCCGCGAAGTGTGATTGTGCGGAAGCAGCGCAGTGCGACTTGTAGTACTGCTGGACGGGGAATTGGATGGAGGCTGGCACGGAGTGAAGGGAGGAGTGACACACCCAAGAAGCAAGAGGCCAATGTTGCAGTGATGTTGGTGAAGTGTTTTCCATGGGATGAGCTGAGATGCTTCTCCCATGGCGCTTAGCTGTGCCCGCGCCAGCCCGTGTTTTCTATCGTTTTGGCTCCACAGAGTGTCCAGGCTTTTGGTTCTTGCTTGCTTGGCACTCCTCCACCATGGGAGTCAACGAGTCACGACGACCCATCGGGATGCCAACTCACGGGAATCGTGGGCTTCAGCGTGGTCAATCTGGATCAGTGAGCGGAGACCTGCGGCACCTCATTCTGCGGCGAGTATCTCACGCACTGTCACGGGTATCGGCGCCTGTGTGTGTCTGCCCCATGACCGGCATTTGTATGGCGTACACCCTTTGCAAGGCTGAGGGAAAGGGCGGGAATTCCCACTGGCACGTGTCTGCAGTCATAATGCGTAAATTGTGGACTTGTTTGTGCGGCAAGGCAGCAGGGTCGCTCAGGGGATGCAGCATAGAATGGGAGTACACTTTCTAGCGGCGCGTGTTTGGTGACTACCGAGGCGAATGCCCCAAAGGGACGTATGTGGGTGATGCAGATGCACTGGATATACGCAATGCCATGCCTCGTGACAGGGAGCGAGGGAGGAGTAGCGTGATCCTCCTGCCATGGACCTATCAACTTTTGAGCAGTTGGAGTGAAGCTAAGGGGACAAGCGTGTGTGTCTTCAACTTCTTGCGGGAGGACGCGCGGAGGTTGGATTTCTTTTGTTACTTTGTTGTCACGGTGCCTACGGCGACGTTATTATTATTTTTTTTCCAGCGGCATTCATTGTGCGATTTGTGCGTGTTTGGTGTCCAACGTTTTCAGCGCCGCCAAATGGAGTGTTGCGCAGGATCGGAGTACAAGGATGTGCGAGAGCATTGTGTCGCTCGCCCGTAATAACACACACGCGCACGGTTTTAGCGAGTCTGACACATCAAGTTCTTCAGACCGGTCGAAATCACTTGTGGGACATCACTTCATTTGCGGCGTCGGGACAGCGAGGGAAACGGAGAGATATGCCGAGAATGTAATGCCACTCCATGATGCCGCAGGCTGGCGGCGACAAGTAGCAGAGAGATTCTACTCAACGTTGAGAAGACGGCAGCGCTCTGATGATCCGGCTTGCTCTTTAGGAACTTGTAATGTAGTGTGCACCGTGTGGGCCTTCTTGCTGCGAATATGCAGAGGGGTGATGTGGGGTGGAATTATTGTTGAAGGCAGCACGGACACCGCAAAGCCTTTATTGGAGGGATGAGTGCTGTTATTCCGTGCTTCCTTGCCTGCGTTGTCGCACTCATGCTGTGAGTGCGGATGGCCACAGTAGTGGAGCTGAATACGGTTCAATTTGTGTTGCTCACGGGGACTGCGCGACACATGTTTTTTCTTGGGTTTCCCAAAAGGAGGGGCGCATCGCCGTTGCGTGCTTCCCGCGGCAGTCCATTACCCTGCGACTGTGCGTGCCGCCGTCCGCTGCGCCACTGCAAGCCTTCGCCTTTGTGAGAAATGGGGAGCGTGACTGCTGTGGCGGTGGTCGAATGCTCCCGAATTGGTGCTTTTGGTGATCCCACTTAGAGCGCCGAGCAGCGAGGGGCCGCACACGCCCAGGAGGTTGGAGTGTCAGCTGCAACCGCACCTGCGATTTGTAGTTGGGATGTGACATGTTTCTTTGGTATTTTTATTTTTGGTGATATACGGGGCAGCGGTGTGTTGGCGTGTGCGGGCTGCTCATGGCTGCTGGTGTTGCCTTTCCTGCTTTTCTCCCGCTCAGCTCCTTTGCGTGCGACGGACCAAACGTTTTTACAGGCGTGTGGTGGGGCCACGTTCTTGTTTGGAAAAAAGCCTTTCGCAAGGTATAATGATACTGCCGCCCGTGCCACACGAGGCAGTGGGGAGTTTCCTGGGATTTATTGGCGGGGTGGCACCGCACTCATGCCGTGTGGTTGATTTGTATTCCGCAATGCACGGTGAGGGGGATGTGCGGTGACAACTTCCTCCAGTGAAGCGACACGAGCAGCACGGGGAGCGGAACGGAGGAGTGGTGGCTGCGTGCTTCCAAGTGATACGTGAATGGCGAATGCAATATGAAAGGCAGCGTCACGGCAATTTTTTGCGACACGCGCATTGTAGATATTTTCCATAAAGCATGCAAATTGCACTTTTTTATGTTGTGTGTGAACTTACCGTGATGCATCGCCGTTGTGGAGTTTACGATTTGGGGTTCTTGCGTGTGGCCGCTTGTGCACCGAACTCTCCTCCCACTTTTGTGTGTTTGTGTCAGTGGCGATGTGCCCATGTCCTCTTGCAGAGTGTGTGCGGTGGTGGCGGTGCCACAGGGGTGCGGGGCCGTGGCGAACGGAATGCGCGGACGAACCCTCCGTGCGCACCACGTTGTTATTATTGTTTGCGCTTTAAAACACTGTGCTGGGTGAATGTCACCCACTTGCCGTCGTTGTGGTGGTCCTCGTGCATGTGGTGTGCATCACACACTGTGTGGATGACTCTATTGCTGTGGCTGTCAGTCATGCCTGTGACCTTTGTTTCTTACTCTTATTCCTTTTTTTGTTTGGTGGTTAGTGTTCGGCTTTAACTCAATCCAACTACGAAAACAGGTATATAATCGATTCTCACGCAGAAGTGAACAATAAATCGTCTTCTCTCAGGTGAGGAATTCGACGAAGGTGGCTGAAGGATGTACGTGCTGAAGGGATGCTACGAGTCTGTGTACAATGCGAAGTGGCATCATGTCGTGGAAGTTCCTGGCGGCGAGGGGACGGGAATGGAAGTGAGAGATGGGAACCACAGCAGTCATGGACGTACGGGGAAGTTGGCTACACTCGCGAAAAGGATGGCGGTGTGCAGCAGTCCAGTGCAGCGCGTCTCAGGCTGATGGTGCTCACCTCGGACAAGGAATGGCCGTACACGTGGGCGGGGAGTGAACATATTTTTGACTGCTGTGTGAACTGTGAGGTGGATCGAGTGTGGCAGATCGTCAAGGGCGGTCTAACCGAATTGCTCAGCACTCACCCTGGGGCCTACTTTAAGCCCAAGCGACGTGTGTTGATTGGGACGCCCGGGATCGGGAAGTCGGTGAATGACGGCTCGTACCTCCTCTACCAGCTGCTGCACTGCGATGTGGAGGAGCTCCAAGTGGTTGTCCACTGTTTTGGGGAAACGGCGTACGTGTTTGACAGGACCACCAAAACGGTATCAAAATACGATATTAATGAAATGTCGAGGAGTGTTATCCCGAGTTTGTGGAAGCATGGGATGAAAGTGTATATTATTTACGATGTGGCAAAGGATGGTCGTAATCCGTCGTTTTTTTTGTTCCTTTCGAATGGGGCATGATTGTACTGACAACACCAAACGAGAATAACTTTGAGGGATGGAGGAGGCATAAGACAGCGGTGCCACTCATAATTAATTGTCCTCACAGGATTGATTTGAAGGCAATGTGCTTTTGGAGGAAGCACTTTCAGCCCACGGGGGAACAAGCGGAGGAACAAGCGATGAACCCAGCGCAATACTGGGAAAAGGTGAAGGAGCGCATGGATGAAGTGGGTCCGATCCCACGTTGTATCTTCAATCAGTTAGAATATAAAATTCAATTGTCCGAGATTGAAAAAGTCGTAAAACTTATTAAACCTTCTAATTCTACGGATTACATGGGTGTGGGAGGCGATAAAATTTGGATTGCTGAGTATGTTTCTCAAACAATCGTGAAATTTGTCCGAGTGCGAGAAGAGTCTGGAATCGAAGTAGGCTGCAACGCACCGGTCTCCCGTTCGGCCATGGTTAAGATAACTCAGCATCTAACAAATATGACGCCGCCGGTCGATGTTTTCAATCTGTTGCTGCGTGGCTCCCGTTTTTTTTTGTGGGTGGATTTAGAGCATTCAGGCACGGCCGCCTTTATGAATCCGCATGCCGTGGATATAATACAAAGAAACCTCACTGAGCTACAGCCAGAAGGACGAATAACGTCGCGGTCTTTGGTATTGAGAAGAAACCCTCGAGGTCACCCCACCCGCAGTGAAATATTACAAGAACTGGGTGACAACCCTGCCAGGATTAAGTAGGAGTGCGGGGTATTGTACCTACCGGCTGTCGGAAACTTTCCGCTGGTGGATGCCCTTTTCTTCATGGAGTCGCCGCGGAAAGCGCTGGTTGGGCTGCGGATGACTACGGCGGGTGAGCACCACACCAGAGCCAGCACTGCGAGGCAGTTCACTGAGTGCCTGGCGGCATATTTTGATGGTTGGGACGAGTTATCCCGAGACATGTCGTGGGAGATTATTTATGTGCAGCACGCAGACAGCACGCCGATGAATGATTGGCAGAGATGTGATGATTCGGCGAATTTAACGGAAGCTGAGAATCGTGAAATAGCGGCGTTCTGGGAGCAAAAGGTACACCAGTATCAAGTGACAGTAACAGCCGAAATGTTATGGCAAAACAGGCTACCTGAAGTCAGTGATAACTAAAGAAATGGGGAAAACGAATTGGGAAAGGGGCAACTTTTATTTCTGGTAAAGAAATATTGTGAGGTATATATATTTTTGGATACTTGTCTGTGTGTATACGTTGCGGGTGCACCAGCCCCAGGCGGCAGCACCACAAACAAGTGTTAATAATGCTCAACGCGCGTGATAATAGCATTGACCGACGAAATTAGGGAGGGAATGGGGTTGTTTGGCTTCTGGTGAAAACATTGGGTAATTTTAATATGGTATTTTGATTGTGTGTGCATACGGCTCAGGTGCGACAGTACCGAGCGGCATTATTGCATAAATTTGTCAAAAACGAGCAACGTTATCGATCATATCATTTTAAGAATAATAAAGAAAAGGAAAATTTCTGTTTATTGTGAAAAAAAGGTAATTTTTATAAATTCGTACACCTGTGTCCATATTAGGAACAATCGTATAATCGCTTTGTTATGAAAGAAATATTGCGTCTGGCGGTTTTTCGGTGCTAATGCATTTTCCATTTTCTCTTTTTTTTTTTTATGCCCATCAATAACGGAAGCATTTTCAAGGAATGGACGAAGGATAAGTTCTGAGGAAATGCCGCAATCCGTGTGACCGCGTGGAGTAAGGCGCCGCGTCATGGATGGGTGAGGATCCGCTTTCACGTGTGGCTCTTTGGGTGATTGCTCGCTCCGTGTGCGTTGTGTGTGCCGGCAGCGGGGCGGTGGCCGTGTTCCGTTGTCCGAGAGACTGAACTGGAGGCGGTGGTGGCGGTGTGTCGCTTCTTTTCTTCTTCCATTGGTGGGTGATTGCTGGCGGTGTGTGCGTTTGTTGTGTGGAGGGCCGAATCCTCTCACCCGCGGACTGACGGCACTGCGATGGTGTGTGTGTGTGAGGGCTGCTGTGGAGTTGCCGGCCAGGGTGAGGCCCTTGGCGATGCCTTTCCCGCCTGTCTTTTGTTTCTTCCGTGTGTGTTGTGCTGCTTCTTGCTTTTTCTCCTGTCATCCTCTCCTGCTGTGTTCCTGCGTGGAGTGGCCGCATGCTCACGAGCCATGTTGATTGTGAGTGCCTCTTGACGGCGTCCATTCATCTCTCTCCGCCTCTCTGTCTGTCTTTCCCTGTTGGGTGTGGCGTGTTGCACCGCGTGAGGGCTGGCCCGCACACACCGACGGCCCGCCGTGACTTGCCGTGTTGCTGCTCTTTTCCGTGGGCGATGGTCCTCCGTGCCGTCTCCTCCGGATTGTCTTGTGTCCCGCTCTCTGCGTGGGTGCTCTGCTCTAACCTCCGCTGACGTGTCTGATGTATTACCACTGTTGTTGTTCTCCCCAATTGAACACAGACACGCTAGGAAAATAAGCGCTAAACGCTACTGTGATATTCGAAGGCACTGAAAGGACCAACAGCACACACACCGCCCATACACACATATTTGTATGCTCTCACGTGTTGCTGCAGTGAAGGCACCCCGCACGCACAACCGTTGCGGCGTGACCGGATCCAGCGGAAGGAGGAGGGAAGGAAGAGAGAGTGAGCAGCGGAGGCCCAACATGCCCCGGCGTGTGTTTAATTCCACGGTGCTGCTCCTCCTCGTCGTGATGATGTGCTGCGGCTCCTGTGATGCTGCAGATGTTGTGGGGAGTAATTCGAGGAATGCGCAATTGCCTCATACGGTCGATCTATTTTTGCCGAATAAGACGCAGGTGGTTGCAAAAAATGGGTCTGCATGTGGAGTGAAATTTGCGTTCGTCTCACCGTCTCTTGTGAGTGCTGGTGGACTGATGATTTCCGTTGCCGAGGGTCGCGCCAAGTATAATGACCCCCACAAATCGGGCTGGCTTGATTCTTCTGATATTGTGGCGGGGTACATTGACGCTGCGGGGACGTGGCCGTCCATTGTCGCTGAGACCACTAAGACGGAATGGAGGGCACACACACAACGACACCCACACGATATATACATTGGTATGGTTGGCTGCTCCTCTCGCACTCTGTGCTGGCGGTTGCGTGTGGCTGCTGATCCCCGTTGTGTTTTTGATGGAGGAGGCGCGTGACGGCGTCGGTGAACTGGCGCCCCAGTGGGAGAGGGAAGGCACCGACCGCTGCTGACGGCGACAGTCTTTGCTGCAGGCGACCTGGCGGGATGACGTCACCGGTGCCACAGTTAACCGAGATGGATGTGGGCTGCACCTTCGCTTTTTCCCTTCTCTCCATCCTTTCAGTCTCCTGCAGATTGACGAACTGCGGGGCAGTGGCGTGATTAAAAACAGGACGTCTATGAGTCAACAGGCCGCACAATCGGTGTGGACCCTTTTCCCCCGTGTCTGAGTGCCGCCACCGCACTTCCTCACCCTTCCTTATTGTGTGTGTTGTGTGCGCTTATGATACCGCTGCTTCTATTCCTTTTCTGACCAAGCAGTTAGAGATACTTTGGCTTGACCAGCACAACTATCGTTTCAAGGTGTTAGGAATTAATTGCTGTATTAGGATTGGTAGTAGTGGGATAACGATCTGGCGGAATTGTGTCTCTGGATTTTGCATTTGTAGAAAGGGATTTGCTAGACAAAAGTTACGGTCGACGGGGCGAGTGCGATACGCCACGACAGCTTTATTGGTACCTGTCTGGGTCGGTGGATGCGGTCTGTTGTGGGTGCGTGTCCGCGCAGCCGGCACCGTGTGCGGCGCAGGGCCATTGCGGCTGTGCGTGGGGCGCTGTTTTTGGTGTTGGCGCTGGCTGCTGCTGCTGCGTGGATGCCCGCGGTGCATGCGGTGGTGTTGCGACTGCGGGGCGGCACGGTGGACAGAGCCATCACGGTTGGCCGCGCCGTGGACACGGTGCTGATGGACGGCGTGTCCATCACGAACGGCGTGGCTGTGGTGTTCGACGTGCCGGCGATGCTTCCCGGCACACTGCGCATCGAACTGAGGAACTGCGTGTGCGACGGCGGTGCGCAGATCCACGTGCGGGGCTACAGCGGCGAGGCGGCGAGTGACCGGAGCCTGGTGGTGAGTGTGAGCGGGCTGTCCGGGAGCTACTGCTCGCTCGTGTTTGTGCACAACCTGCCGGCACACACGAACGTGACGGTCCGTGACTCGACGATTGTGACGGCGGGGCCGATGCGCTACTCGCAGCTGAGCGGGCT
>NW_919942.1:0-14127 GCF_000209065.1 Trypanosoma cruzi
CGATGATGTCACGTTCACGTGCACTCGCGCACCACTCCCCTTGATCGACAGGCCTATGAGGACGCACTGCAGCAGCGTGATGTTGAGTGTCTGCTGTGGTGCGTCGAAACGCGACAGGTCCAGCACAATCGCGGCGGTGAAGGTCACATTGACAAAGCACAGACCACGCACACCGGGATCAGGATCGTCTACGGAGCTGATGCTGCCACCGTGCACGCAGCGGACCTCCGTGTCCTTCGCATCGGGGAGCGGGAGCGGCCCAAGGCCGTCCGGAACAGCAGCTGGCAGACACGTGTCGCCGTGGCCGCCAGCAGCGCACACACACTCACAGCCGCTGATGCTGCTCGTCCTCGCCGCAAAGCACACGGCGTCCACGGTGCACGCACCACAGTCCAACACCGTCACGGGCACTCCAATATTGAGGTCGTATTGGTAATTCGTCACAGGTGAGCCCCTTGCCTCGTTGCACACGCCGTAGATGGTCGGGCGCGCGTCGGATGGTGGTGACCAGTTGCTTGTCATATTTGCGATGGTCGACGAGTACGAGCCGTACGTGAAGGTGTTGTCAAGTATCGACCACACACTCTGATCGCGGAACGCCACGCCGTAGTAGTTGGCCACGTACACAACGTAGGCGGCGCGGAACTCGTTGTCGCGGTGCACCAGCCAGCTGCCGCCAGTCACGGTCAGCGTGGTTGCCATGAGCATGGCGAAGCCGAGACGGAAAGTGCTGGACACAACCTGCAGCACGCTGCCGCCATCCACAACAACATCCCCAAGCACACACGCGCCTTTGTAATATTCGGTGCTCGGCGCACTCCACGAGCTGTTCTGCACCGAGAACACGGAGCCGCCGCCGACAAGCAGGTCCGACCCAAAAGCGTACATCACGTGCGTTCGCGACATAAGGACACAGTTGTCCATGTAGAAGACGCTGGACAGATTCGCGACAAAGCCGCGCTCCACGAGGATAGCAGCGCACAAGCCCCCGCCACACACCAGCGACAACCGCGTCATGACAAACCGCGTCGACAGAAGCCGGACGCCGTCCAGCACAAGCGCGGGGCCGTACCGGGATTCCTCGTGGCCAGGGGTCGTCGGCACGTACTGCGACCCGCCAACCGTCGCACGCAGCGTTGAGTTCGCCAGCAGCACACTCGAGTTCGGCGGTATCGCGCCATGCAGCACAATCGTGCCCTCCAGCGACGTCACATTCGTCATGTTGACGAGGGCGTGCGGCATCAAGCGCGCCGTGCTCTCGCCGAGGCCGCCAATCCGCAGCTGCGCGCCGCCCGCAAGCACGCAGTGGCGCAGCGTCACGTTCAGCGCGTCAGCGAACGCGTCCATCAAGCGCAGGTCCACCCCCACAGTGATCGGCCCGCTAAACACCACCGAGTCGAAGCACGCCGTCGCCCGCCAGCCGCCAACCGTCACCGACTCCGTCAGCGTCACGCCACTCACGCAGCCCTCCGCAGCATCGCCACCACCACCACCGGCCCTCGCAGGCGGCACGTCAAACGGCAGGCACGCCTCGCCCACACCGCCGGCACGGCAGCTGCACACGCAGTCGGAGAACGACGCAGTCAGCACATCGAAGCACGCCAGCGCAGCTGCACAGCCGTCGCACGGCACCACGCTCACGGAGGGCAGGCCAGCCATGCGGTATTCGTCGCGGCTCCGCAGCACCCGGCCGCCGGCACGGTTGCACTGCACCGACACGACGCCGCTCGTGATCGTCGGCCCGGAGACAAGCGTCGCGCCGGTGGCAGCGCAGCGCGCAATCGACACGGTGCCGCCGCTCAGCGTCACACCCGAAAGCGACGCCACCGACGACGCCTCGCCCACCGCCCACACGTCGCGCAGCTCCAGCCACCCGCCGACACCAACCGTCCCACCGTCGCAGCGCACCAGCGACGACGCAACAGACCCCTCGACGCGCACAAAGCGCAGCACCGAATCAAACAGCGCAAGGCGCTCTCCAAGGACAGTGCCGCCGCTGCTGCTCACAACCGAGACGTTCGTCACGGAGAACACCGAGTGGCTCTGCAGGCTGAGACGCGACGAGGACGCCACATGCATCGCGGACGCGGTCGGACCGCCCGACGCCTCCAGCGACACGCCGTCAAGCACCACCGCGCTCGACAGCAGGTCCACGCCGCCGCCAACGTGCACCGCCGACCCACCCGCGTGCAACGACCTCAGCACAGTGTTGCTCACACGCAGCTGTGTCTGCAACAGCGAAATCGCGTGCAGCACAAGCGGCGACGCCACCGCGTCCGTCAGTCCGCTCAGTTGGGAGTAGCGCATCGGTCCAGGCGTCACAATCGTCGAGTCACGGACCGTCACGTTCGTGCGTGCCGGCAGGCTGTGCATAAACACGAGCGAGCAGTAGCTCCCGGACAGCCCGGTCACGCTCACCTCCAGGCTCCGGTCACTCGCCGGCTCGCCGCTGTAGCCCCGCACGTAGATCTGCGCACCGCCGTCGCACACGCAGTTCCTCAGTTCGATGCGCAGCGCGCCGGGAAGCATCGCCGGCACGTCGAACACCACAGCCACGCCGTTCGTGATGGACACGCCGTCCATCAGCACCGTGCCCACGGCGCGGCCAACCGTGATGGCTCTGTCCACCGTACCGCCCCGCAGTCGCAACACCACCGCATGCACCGCGGACATCCACGCCGCCGCCGCAACCAGCGCCAACACAAAAAAAAGCGCCACACGCACAGCCGTAATGGCCCTGCTCCGCACACAGTGCCGGCTGCGCGGACACGCGCCCACCGCAGACCGCATCCACAGACCCAAACAGGAACCAACAGGGCTCTCGTGGTGTGTCGCACTCGCCCCGTCCACCATAACTCCTGTCCAACAAATCCCTTTCTACAGATGGCAAATACAGATACACAATTCCTATATATCGCTATCCCACTACTGCTAATCCTACAGCAATTAATCCCTAACACCTTGAAACGATAGTTGTGCTGGTGAAGCCAAATTATCTCTATCTGATTGGTCAGAGGAGAAGAAGGAAGCAGATACAACAGCAAATAAACACAGCGGCACGCAGAGGCATCCGGTCACAGACAGTCCCCACCAATGCACAACCACCGACACAAAAAAACGCAGACGCCACAATCACCCCAGTAACACCATCACCGTCCCACCGCCCACGCAGCCCCACACAACCACCATGCAAAGTGGCAGGATCCCAGCAAAAAGTAAGATGAGCGTTGGCATCGCTCTTGCGACCGAAAGGCTCCACCACAGGGCAATCCCGATGCCGTGAAAAACACACAGCAGCCGAGACAGACACGTGGCAGCGTTGCAACCGGCGGCCATCAAGCGCGTCCGAGGATGTAATGGTGACACGGAAGAGGGGTGGAGGATTCGCCGTTCGCCAGCAGAAAAGGCGTCTTTCCTCCCTCGCGTGGGTCGGCATTGCAAAACAAAGAGCGGCACCATACGCGCAAACGGCACACACAAGAAGGACGAATGAAGAGGTACAGTGGCGGCACTCAGACACGGGGGACAAGGGTCTACACCGATTGTGCGGCCTGTTGACTCATAGACGTCCGGTTTGTAGTCAAGCCACCGCCCTGCAGTTCGTCAGTCTGCAGGAGGCTGGGGAATGGAGAGAACGGGAGAGGGAGAGAGAGAAGGTGCGGTCCTCATCCATCTCGGTTGGTGGTTACACCAGTCACGCCATCCCCTCAGATCGCCTGCTGCAAAGACCGTCACCGTCAGCAGCGGTCGGTGTCTTCCTTCTTCACCGATGCCGTCGCGCGCCTCCTCCCTCAACAACACAACGGGGGAGCAGCAGCCTCACGCAACTGCCACCACAGAGCGCAAGAGGAGCAACCAACTACACTGCAATACATATATCGCGTAAGTGTCTCGTGTGTGTGCCTACGACCACAAAAAAAAAAAAAAAGCAAATCATCTGAAAGCAAACACAGCCACACAGGAGTGCCAGAAAAACACAAACAGAATGACTGCTGAAACGCAACACCGCACGGCTGCCCACGCCGTGGCAAGCCGCAGGACACATGCTGAAAAGTAAAATAAAGATAAATCCGTCTTCCATTATGCATTCACTCAAAAACAAGAAAAAACTGCACGTTGGTGTGTGGCCTCCAAATCAGTGCGTGTTTCTCACCTGCAAATAAAAAAAAATACGTTACAGTCCTTCCAGTCGTTTAAATCCCCGGTGCCCACAAATTATTTATATTCCACTGGGACACTCGGCGTGGCTTCGTGCCCCCATTCCATTGTCTCTTTTATTAGCCGGCGCCATCGGCGTGGCACACAATGCCGGGAGCGTCTCTGGTCAATCAAAAAAAAAACTAAGTGGATCCCGTAATTGTCGGAGGACCACAACACGGGAAATAAAACAAACAAACAAACAACAACCCCGCGGTGCTGGCGCTGGGGAGAGCATGCTTCCACATAAAGAATGAGCTTTGCGCAAAAAGGGTCTAAAGTAAAACAAAATGGTTAAAACAAAGTGTTCACAAAAAGTGGCAATTACTTTAAAAGAGCGCGTAGACAGACGCATATGTTCCCGCTGGAAGCAGGAAGTCCTCGCTGCGGTTTCTCACTAAAGGGCCGAAAAGCCGCACAGCCCCAGCAGCAGCAACTGCGACACTTCCCCACGCATGGAACCGTCACCTTTTCCCTTTTTTGCCGCCACCCTTTCCTTTTTTATCGTCGCTCTTCTTGACCATTTTTAGTTCACCGACACTCAGTGGGCGGTCGTACAGAAATACCTTCGTCACTGTCACATCGCTGCTGTTGATGTCTCCCTTGTCGCCCCCAAAGTAGAATTGTGTGATTTCATGTCCCAGCGTCTCAGGTGTGGGTATCGTATCCGGGCTCCCCACAATCACACCATCCACGTACATGCAGCCCTTGCCGTCCTGCAGCATGAGCGCCACCTGGTATTCTCTCCCCGGCTCTTGCGTGGTGTTCGATGTCGTTTTCTTCCCATCAAACACCGTCTCCCACGTTTTATTCATGCCGTACGACAGCCCAATGATCTTCTTGCCGGCACCGTCCCCCAGACCCGCACCCAGCAGAGGAGTGCTCTCCTTCGGAACCTGGCGAATGACCACCGTCGCCACAAGGGTGAATCTGTGGTTCACAAAGCCGTACTGATTATTATCCTCCCGGCTGTTCACGGGCCATGTTGACCCGGTCCCAAGTCCCGTGAATTTGAACCCATTTTTGACCTTCGATGCTTTCGTCACGGATGCATGCACGCAGCGGTAATCGTCGATCAATGTGTTCACTGGCTGCGTTGGACAGGAATCCAACCAGACCAGCCGTGGGTGTGGAAGACCCGGAGAAGGAGGCATTCAACTGCGCCCAAATGCTGAGGATGGAGTTGATCGTCTTCAGTTCCTCAGTCAGGCGGGCAAGTGGAATGGCACTGCCTTTTCCATTGACACCCTCCTGTAAAAGGTGCAACGCACCATCCGAGTACAGCAGGGCGTTGGCAAGCGTCTCACCCATAGCATTCTCCACAAAAGGCGGTCCGACATGAAACGTGCGGCTATTGTCCGTGACCCAAAGGTAGCGCGCCTTGTCCTTTTTCTCCCCCAAGGCGTACTCTCTCTGAGTGTACAGCATGATCTGCCTTTTCCCAATGGTGGCTGTGATGAGGTCTCCCACAAGCAAATTTTCGTCCCAACGGAATCCTGATTGTGACATGACCCACACGCCTGGGAGTGTTCTGACAGCCTTCGTCCACGTTGTCCCCATGTCACGCGACTCGAACACACTCTGGCCATCCACACAATGAACAATCATGAGAATCTGTCCATTCTCCCATTCGGTGATGCGGGATCAAAGCATTCCACAAAAAAAAAATGCCCACTGGGAACACCCAGTTGTTGCCCTTGTCCGTCGAGTAAGTGATCATGGAGAAAGGTTGATTTTCCCCCTTCGCCGCCACCAGGGGAAACACAAGCGTGCCATTCAGCAAAAAAATGCCTGAGCCACCAGCAGTCTCAAATACCTTTCAGGTGATCTTGAGTGAGCTTGGAGATTTGTTGCAAGAAATATTTGGATTCTTCCCAGTTGACCATTCCACTCGGTTCGCCGTCCGTGGACTGCGTGGCCACACCCTCAACCAGTTGAATATCCCAGCCATCTTTCTCCTAAATATCATCATCACTGTCATATCCTAAAGTATCGCTTCCCACACGTAGAAACACCTTACTGTCCCTCGCAACTGCTGTGGGCCGGTGCAAAACACACAAACGATTATTGCCATTCCTACTGCCAAGCACGGTGCGTGCCCTCCACTCCTTCTTGGTGATCCCAGCTACAATGGACGGCCGCTTCTCCGCAGCCTTGATGAACCCGGCCACAATGTCGGGAAGTCGAACCCCAAACAAGTTATGTTCATGGACGTTATATTCGAACACGCCTTCAGCAATGGCAGCCATCACCCCACCAGCACGGAAGAGAAAGGGTGAGACAAATGCTCCCTTCACTTCAAATAAACCAGTCCCATCTCTTGGCTCCACCTGCGTCTTATTCGGCACAAAAATATCAACAAATTGCGGTAGATGCACATCCCCGAACTTACTCTCCACAGCGTGTGCACCTCCACTGCCAGAGCACATCATCACGACGAGGAGCAGCAGCACCGCGGAAGTAAACATACGCCGCGACATGTTGGGCCTCTGCGGCTCACTCTCTCTTCCTTCCCTCCTCCTTCCGCTGGATCCGGTCACGCAGCGACGGTTATGTGTGCGGGGTGCCTTCACTGCAGCAACACGTGAGAGCACATAAATATTTGTGTGTGGGCGGTGTGTGTGCTGTTGGTCCTTTCAGTGCCTTCGAATTTCACGGTAGCGATTCGCGCTTGTTTTCTTTCCTGGTGTGTGTGTGAGAAGTGGAAAAGAGCACAGCGACAACAGCGGCAATACACCAGAAAGGTCAGTGAGGAGCGGAGCAGAGCACCCACGCAGAGAGTGGGGCACGAGACAATCCGGAAGGGACGGCACGGAGGACCATCGCCCACAGAAAAGTGCAGCAACACGGCAAGTCACGGCGGGCCGTCGGTGTTTGCGGGCCAGCCCTCACGCGGTGCAACACGCCACACCCAACAGGGAATGACAGACAGACGGGCGGAGGGAGATGAATGGATGCCGTCAAGACGCACTCACAATCAAAATGGCCCGTGAGCATGCGGCCACTCCACGCAGGAACACAGGAAAAGAGGGTGAGAGGGGGAAAAGCAAGAAGCAGCACAACACACACGGAAGGAACAAACTACAGGCGCGAAAAGCACCGCCAAGGCCCTCGCCCTGGCCGGCAACTCCACACCAGCCCACACACACACACCATCGCAGTGCCGTCAGTCCGCAGGTAAGAGGATTCGGCCCTCCACACAACAAACGCATACACCGCCAGCAATCACCCACCAATGGACGGGGAAGAGAAGAGACACACCGCCACCGCCTCCAGTTCAATCCCACGGCCAACAAGATACGGCCACAGCCACGCAGCCAACACACAAAGCACACGGAGCAAGCAATCACCCAAAGAGCCACACGCGGAAGCGGATCCTCATCCAGCCATGACGCGGCGCCTCACTCCACGCGGTCACACAGAGCGCACTGGTTCCTCAATAGAAATTATCCTTCGTCCATCCCTTAAAGCTGCCTCTGTTAGTGATGGGCCTTAAAGCACAATAGAGGAAAATGGACAATGCAGTAGTACTGCGACAGCGCCAAACACAATAACTCCCTCATACCGGGGCAATTCTCCAATTGTGCCTCGTATACACACACAATCAACATACTATATAAAAATCACCCATTGTTTTTCACCAGAAGCCAAACAACCCCACTCCCTCCCTAATTTTCTTCTGTCACTGTTATGTTCGATAGCGTTGGACATTTTGGCATTTGTGTGCGGTGCTGCCGCATGGGGATGGTGCACCTGCACCGTATGCACACACAATTATCAAAAAATATATAACTCCCACAATATTTTTTACCACAAATCAAAATTGCCCCTTTCCCTCCAAATTCGTTTTACTATTTCCGTGGTTCTTCCACACTTCGGGGTGCTTCGTCACTTCTAAAGTCTCTGGATGATATTGGCACTTGGTACTGGCGCACCTCTTCCTTCCAGATCGTCGCAATCTCTTTTTCATCGTCGCTCAAATTATTGGGATTGACGACATCACATCTCTGCCAGTCATTCATCGGCGTTCTGTCTGCGCGCCGTATATAAATAATATCCCACGAAAGTTCTTCAGAAAATTCCTCCCAACCATTAAAATGTGCCGCCATACGCTCATTGAACTGCCTCACGGTGCTGGTTATCGTGTGATGCTCATCCACCGTAGTAATCTGCAGCCAAACCAGCGTCATTGGATTTGAGTCCACAAAGAAAAAGCCGTCCACCAAGAAAAAGTTTTGGGCCACCGGTTTGTACAGCACCCGACACATTACATTAATCTTCTTAAAATTTTCCAGTAACGGTAAAAGACAGTGCTTGAGGAAGCGCTCATGTGGACACAATTCCAGCGCACAGCGGTGTGGCGGAGCATCTTCTTCTATTTTCAGCTCCCTGAGTTTCGGTATTATCGCACTTACAAAGGCCGCAATCAAAAATGCAAACAAGGAATGATCTTCGAGAGCTTTTGATATGAGATCGTCCTTGATAGCCAATATGAGTAAATTAAAATAATTCGGCACCATTAACTCCGCCAACCTGCATAAAGTTAAATTTCCGAGACCAAGAGAAATCAGCCAATTAAAGGTCAATTCATTATTGCATTCTCCTCGTACTCGGACGACCTTCACAAGCTTGTGGGACGCGTTGTCACCACCCAACATTTTCCCAGTTCCAAAATGAAGGTAATATTCGGCATCAATGCGGTTCAGTTTATTAATAGTACTTTTGCACGATTCAATCCGATTATTGTATTTTCTGTCATCAAAGATGTAGCGAAGAAGTGGTCCCACTTCATCCATTCGACCCTTCACCTTCTTCCAGTACTCAGCTTGCTCACTTGAATCATTGCGCTTCATCCAAACGCGCATCGCCTTCACATCGTCTTTCTCAGGACAATTCATTATGATTCGCTTCGGTGACCTGTGTTTCTCCCATGCGCTAAGGTTGTCCAGGTTTGGCGATGAAAGCACAATCATGCCCCATAAGCTAGAAATGATAATCTGATACGGTTTACGGCCCTCTTTTGCCACTTCGTAGATAATATACGCATTCACCCCACGGTCAGAGAGGAAATCAAGAACACCGTCAATACTGAACTCATCCATGTATTTTGTCACCGTTTGGGTGGCCTTTTCAAACAAGAATGCTTCATGTCCAATAACGTACAGAACCGCAGGGAGTTTCTCGACATCGTAGTGCAGCAGCTGATAGAGGAGGTACGAACCGGCATTCATCGACTTCCCGATCTCGGGCGTCCCAATCAACAAATGCCGCTCAGGCGTAAAGTCGGTCTCACCGCGAGGGCTGAACCACTCGGTTGCATCGCCCTTGACAATCTGCCACGCTCGCTCCACCTCACAGTTCACAGAGCAGTCACGAATAAATTCAGCCTCCTTCCACGTGTACGGCCATCCCTTGTCCGAGGTGAGCACCATCAGCAGCCTGAGAAGTGCTGAACCGGATTGCTGCACACCGTCATTCTTTTCGAAGGTTTCACAACTGCCTTGTACGTCCATGACTGCGGTGTTTCCCCATCCCTCACCTCCATTACCGTCCTCTCGCCGCCAGGAAGTTCCACCACATGGCTCCACCTCGCATTGTACACAGAATCGTAGTATCCCTCCAGGTATATCGGTGTACTAATCGTCGTTGGGCTCCTCGATCCATCAAGGGCTGCATCCAAAAACTGTTTAGTGATGTCATAAACACTTGCTTTTACCTCCTCAGCAACTTTGGACCATGTCAGTAAATTGGGCACACCAGCCTGTTGAGGCTTGCGTAAATCTTCTTCCATATCAATTTCCTCCTTTACAGTCCCCTCCATCCTCAAATAACGATTTGTTTTATTTCGTTCACAGTACTCTCGCATCGTGGATATACCTCGCCGGTTCCTTAAAAAAACCCTCCAGCAAGACATTCTCATTGGTAGCCACAACGCCCTTCCCGCCAAATCTCAGCGTAAGAAAATCATTCAGCTTCTTTTCCTTGACGCGGACTATTCCTGTAAACAGCACAACTTCGATCCTAGTCGTAACGGTGAATGCTCGTTGTTGTCGTTCTCGCCTTGCTCTTCCTTCGGCCTCCCGCCTCGCTTCTTGCAGTACCAGAAAGAGAAATGCAGTTAGTTTTCCCTTTGCAAGAGGAGTGACCGTATTCTTTCTTTCAAATTCCCTCCATTCTTAAAGAAAGAACACGTCTTCTTCTTCTAGTTTGTAAATAGCCTCCAATAGTATTTCCCTCTTATCCAGCTCTCTGTTTGACAGCATTCTCCTTATTATGTGCAATAACCTTTCTTCTTGGGTATGCATCTCGAGACCCCAAAAAAAATTCCCCATTGGGACTTTTCCAGCGACTTCCCAAACCCACTACTCGCCCAATTCTCTAAGAAGAAAATCATTCAGCCTCATTTAGGTGATGTCGGTCTCTCCCTCCGGCAGGATTTCCTCTACGGTGCTGCTCATGGTCCAATGCGGCCGCATTTCCGCCACTCCTCTGCAAGTTGCAGCGTCGGAACCATCACAAGAGCCACGGCGAGGTGCCATCACAACACCCGTGCGGTGAAGCATCCCACTCGCACCGCCCAACTGCGACCAGCAGGTGCCGCTGGCTCCAAAGGACACTCGCGGCTGTTTCGTCCCGCAGTCCTAATGGCTTTGGGCGTGGCACTCGCACGCCTCGGTGGTCGGTGCGCCATGCAGCCGCCCTGCAACGCCTGTCGGTGAAGCAGCCGAGGCCCACCGCCCCCGCAGCAACGCAACGTGCAATCGGCCACAACGCCACATTATCGTCCTTTTTTGTATTTTATTCACGTTGTCTGTCCGTTTGCCCCATCAATAACACTAAAAATAGCTCCGCACTCTCGCAAAGAGAGAAAAAAACACGATCCCACCGTCCCGCCGCGGGCCAACACTCTCCTCCACCCACCGCCATTGCCGCACAGGAGACCGCAGTCACACCGCAGAGTCAGCACCACAACGTGCACCACACCATCGTGCACCGAACAATGGGCTGGACGCAGTCATGCATCGCCCCGCTCCATTTTCCCACCCATCAATTCTTGCGTGCCCGCACAAAGTAGCAAACAGAATCAGAGTGCACACAAACCCAACAATCCCCCTCACTCGCTGAACCACATTATTCGCTTGGAGTGACATTTAAAAACACACCAGCAGTAGCAGGTTGCACGAAATTTCTCAGCCAACCCTGCAAAGAGACACAACAACTCTGCGGAGTTAAAGTGGCACTCCTCGGTGTTGCCCGCAGTTCACATGACAGGACAAATTCCACGCACGCATAGTTCCGGATTCCTCACTAATTGAGTGCACATCAACAGTAAAATTAAAAAATGCCTGCGCGCAAGATGGAATTAAATAAGTGAAGAAGTCGGCCTGCTTTCTTTGATGGCGTTGGCGAGCAATCCCGCACAATCCAATCAAAATGACACGCCGGAGAGAATGGCGTCAGTTGATAAACAAATAATTGCGCCGATGCAGAAGACAGCTGAAATTTGGGTTTTACACCCGAATTCGGGGCGACAGTGGCATGAGAGTGTGTATGTGCGCAAGACCTTTCGTGGGACGGTGGCCCTCAATCCCGTCGTGCCCCGACACAAAAGGGCGACAAAAAAAGGGGGAGCACACTCTCCAGAAAAGGAGTGACGGTTGGGCAGTCAACCCCCATTTCGTCTCACACGACATCCACATATGTGCGCTCCACCTCAAATACGTACCTCCCTGGACGCCGCATACATGACGTGTGGTTTCGTCACTTGCAATGTGTTTTTCCTCCCGCAAGCAACAAAAAAAAGGGATGGCCATGGCGCAGCTCCACTGAGGGAAGGCAATCGGGGCAGACACGGGTGGGAACCAGAGATCGCACCAACAATAAGAACAATAATAAAAGGGTAATAACTCCAAGTCACAGAATTGTGCAATGTTCATCCCTCTTCTTCTACATTGAAACCTCCCCAACAGAACTAATGCAGCAGACACAAGTGCAGCGCAATATCTTTCTCTGTTCCGCGTTCCATCTTACTTCCCATGCGTGCCACGGCGGTGGTGCCTGCGTTACACCTGGGATGATTCCAAAATATCAGGCAGCATGCTGTGGAGAGTGGATGCCTAAAAAAGGTGCCCACTTCAGTGTCTAACTGGAAATGACATCAATATATATATATATATATATCCGCGACACAAATTACCCGTGTGTGGCCGTAATAAAGCAAAAACTGAGACACGTGTGGAGCAACGTAAAAAAAAAAAAAGAAAAAAAAAGGAGTAAATAATGAAATACCCCACAGAAATACATCAACATATACGCAAGTAATACATCATTCAGCATAATTCTTCGTTCTTCCTCTCGTTCCTTCTACACAACATCAGAAGCATAAAAAGTGACAGGCATGCCCTCCCACACAGTAATCGTGGAACAGGAGAGAGGCATTGCAGGCATATGGACAAAATAGAAACAATGCACAAAAAAAACAGCAAAAATGCCGTTGCAGAGTCCGATTGGTGGGTGTTCTGCGCAGAAACAGCGGCCCCACGCCCTCCCTCATCGACCAGCAACGCACACGTCCTAAATTTATTTATTGAAAGCCACAAAAGGGCGTTATCGTTTTTTTACCCCTAATGTTTTCTCAAATAAATTCTGCGGCACGCACAACAGCCACCATCGCGAAACACGTCCTCATTACTGAGTAAAAATCTGAATAAGAACCCCGACATCCGGAGAGGGCGCTGCAGCGGAGTGCGTGCAACACACACCCGTGACACAGCCGCCCTAGGCTAGCGTGATAACTCGATAATCCGTTTTTGCCAAAATCAACAAAAACAAAAAACAAAAAATCAATCAACCAAGCGTCCAATAAATAATAATAATAATAAAGAAGTAAACACACTTCCAAAAGCATCCACCTTATACCGCAACCATGAGGAGCCTCGTACATTCTCGCCACGTGGAGGTACTGTTTGGGCAGACACTTTCCAACTCGAGCAGAAACTGCGCTAAATTCTTCGTCAAGCGGAGCATCTTCACCTGTCCAGAAGAGCATAATTAATGCTGCAGCTCGCACTGGATACACGGTCCAGTAGGCTCAGGGCGTCTGAGCGGGTGTCAGCAGCCATGAGCTGCAGCTGTGCGGGTGGTCGGTACGACGACGCAACGGTGGTGCATGAGGCGTACGACGATGACATCATGTCGTGCAGCTTCTGCGTCTCCTCGTCGCTCTCCCCGTCATCGCGTAGCAGCGCCTCCAGCCCTCCACGCCGAGGCTCGCGCAGCTCCTGCCAGTGGCGGTCCTCCGCGTACCACACAACGACGCTGTACACAGCGGCCGCAAGCAGCACAGTCGTCAGCAGCAGCACGATAGCCACGTACGCCCTCGCACCGCCGTCGCTCGGCGCAAGATGGTTGGCCTCGCTGATCACGCACAGCGCCGCAAGGAGCACAAAGCTCGCCGCGCGCATCACCGTCAGGAAGGCCGAGCGCATCATGCTCGTGAAGGCAACCACGCCCGCGCCCGCAAGCAGCACAGCAGCCATGCAGAAGTACTGGACGTGGCAGCCTCCCACGGGCGGGTGCACAGCCGCAATCAGGCCCACCACACACAGCACCGACAGCTGGAACACGCACCAGTACACGTGGCTGCCCCTCATGTTCGTCAGCATGCCGCCGTACATCCGCTGCTGTGCCGCGGGATACCAATACCCGACGGGGTACAGCAGGCGCTCGTGCAGCGGCTTCCTCGAAAACTGCCAGTACTTCGTGAAGCTCGCGCCCACGTGGCGGAAAATAAAGTAGCACACGCCAGCAGGGAACGCTGCACCGTACAGCACACCAACGACGCCAACCACGCGGTGCTGCACGCGGGCGTCGGGCATCGCCAGTGCGAGCACGGAGCCGAAGAAGATGCCGAGCTGCATCGCGTGGGCC
>NW_919946.1:0-14190 GCF_000209065.1 Trypanosoma cruzi
CACCGACACTCAGTGGGCGGTTGTACAGAAAGACTTTCGTCACTGTCACATCGCTGCTGTTGATGTCTCCCTCGTCGCCCCCAATGTAGAAGAATGAGACTTCGGCCCCCGCGTCTCAGGTGTTCGTATCGTCTCTGGGCTCCCCACAATCACGCCATTCACGTACACACATCCCCTGTGGCCGTCCGGCAGCATGAGCACCACTTGGTATTTTTTCCCCGGCTCCCAAGTGCTGCCCGATGCTGTTTTTATTCCGTAAAACACTGTCTCCCACCTACCGTCCGCGTCGTGCGACAGCCCAATGAAGCTCGTGCTGACGGGTGCATCCAGACCCGCACCCGGTAGAGGAGTGCCCAACTTCGAAAGAATTTGGATCATCACCGTCGCCACAATAGTGAAATCACAGCTTACAAAGGTGTGCGGCCCATTATGCTCCCGGCTGCTCACGGGCCATACTGCCCCAGACCCAGGCCCCGTGAATTTGAACCCATCTTTGGCCTTTATTGCATTCTTCGTCACAATTGCATTCACGCAAAGGTAATCGTCGATCCACGTGTCACCATCGGACGATGCGTTGAAAATGAAACCAACCAGACCCGCCGTGGGTGTGAACAACTCAGAGGAGGAATCCAGCTGTGCCCAACTCTTCAAGACGTAATTGAACATCTGTAGCCCCTCCGTTAGTGGGACAAGTGAAATGGTGTTGCTTGCTTTAATAATACCATCCTGTAAAATGTGCAACGCACCATCCGAGTGCAGCAGGGCGTGGAAAAGTTCCAAGTTATTATCCATGGCAACGGGTCCAACAGAAAACGTGCGGTTGTTGTCCGTGACCCAAAGATGGAACATATTTTCCTTTTTCTCCCCCAAGGCGTACCTTTTCCAAGTGTACAGCATGACCTTCCTTCCCCCAATGGTCGCGGTGATAGGGGCTTCCACAGGCAAATTGTCTTCCCGAAAGACTCCCAATTGTGAATTGGTCCACACGCCTGAGAGTGTCCCAATAGCCTTCTTCCACGTTGCCCCCATGTCACGCGAATCAAACAAACTCTGGCCATTCTCGCAATCAACAATCATGAGAATTGACCCCTCCCACTCGGTGATGTAGGGGTTAAAGCAGTTCGCAGGAGAAATGCCCTCTGGGAACACCTAGGTATTGCCGTTGTCCGTCGAGTAAATAATCATGGAGTAAACGTCAACTTCATTTTTTTCATTCATCGCCATCAGAGAAAACACAATGGTGCCATCCTCCATCAGAACACCTGAGCCACCAGAAGCAATGAACTCCGTCCATTTTCCTTTGTGAGAAGCCGAAGAGATCAGATTCGGGAGTGGTTTGGGGTCGCCCCAATTGATCCATCCACTCTTCTCGCCGCCCGTGGGATTCGTGACCTCACCCACAACCAGTTTTAGTTCCAAGCCGCCCTCTTCCCAACTCCCATTTACAGGGGACAAGGCAGTGCTTCCCGCAAGAAGAAACACCTTATTGCCCTCCATGGTTGTTGTGGGGTGGTGCACAACACCCAAACTCTCCTTTCCCTCCGCTTTACCAAGCACAGTGTGTGCCCTCCATTCTTCCTTTTTGACCTCACCAAAAACAGTGGACCAATTCCACGCAGAGTCGATGTACCCCGCAACAACATCAGAAGACGGCTTAGTTGATTCGGTAGGGGGGGGTTTTGGCATTCATGTGACCCTCGGCAAAAGCAGCAATTACTCCACCAGCACTGACGAGAGAGGGTGAAACAAATGGATCCCTCCGACCTGAGTCTGTAGTCCCCGTCTTCGGCAGCACCTGCGTCGTCTGCGGCACAAACAGATCGACCCGTTGCAGCCCCTCAACACCCCCTGAAGCACTCCCCTCTCCAGCAATGGCACCCGTCAATGCCGACCCAGGAGTTGAAGCATCAGCATTACTTCCCACCTGAGCGGTCGCAGCTCCACCACTGCAACACATCAACAAGACAAGAAGGAGCAGCACCGCGGAAGCAAACACGCCGGGACATGTTGGGCCCCTGCGGCTCACTCTCTCTTCCTTCCCTCCTTCCGCTGGATCCGGTCACGCCGCGACGGTTGTGTGTGCGGGGTACCTTCACAGCAGCAGCACGTGAGAGCATATAAATATGTGTGTGTGGGCGGTGTGTTGTTGGTCCTTTCAGAGCCTTACAATTTCACAGTAGCGTTTAGCGTTTGTTTTCCTTCTCTCCTAGCGTGTCTGTGTTCAAGAAGTGGGGAAGGCAGCAACAGCGGCAATACACCAGAAAGGTCAGTGAGGAGCAGAGCAGAGCAACCACGCAGAGAGTGGGGTACAAGAGAATCCGGGAGGGACGGAACGGAGAACCATCGCCCACAGAAAAGAGCAGCAACACGGCAAGTCACGGCGGGTGCGTTATTATTTCCAAGTCAGCACACACCCAACGGGGAATGACAGACAGAGAGGCGGAGAGAGAGAGATGAATGGATGCCGTCAAGAAGCACTCACAATCAACATGGCCCGTGAGCATTCAGCCACTCCACGCAGGAACACAGGAGGAGAGGATGACAGAGGAAAAAAGCAAGAAGCAGCACAACACACGGAATAAACAAACGGCAGACGGGAAAAGCACCGCCACGGCCCTCGCCCTGGCCGGCAACTCCACTCCAGCCATCACAAACACACCATCGCAGTGCTGCCAGTCCGGGTGAGAGGATTCGGCCCTCCACACAACAAACGCACACACCGCCAGCAATCAATCACACACTAACGGGATATAGCCACAGCCCACAGCCAACACACAACGCACACGGAGCAAGCAATCTCCCATCCACCCACACGCGGAAGCGGATCCTCATCCATCCATGACGCGGCAACAACATTCCCAGCCATTCCACCCACAATGGAATTTGATGCCCAACTCAAAGAAGTCACAGGCGGTGCATCACGCCAACAGAAAAAGTGACTCGCGGTGCGCACTCCCTCTCTCCTCCCCTCGCTTCATGCCCACAGAAGGAGGCGCCAGCCACCAGCACGCACTACAAAAGTAGCATCCAAATCCACTGAAATCTGCATTTTGTGTGTCTGTGTGTGTGTGTGCCTGCAGGCAGACACACGAGGCAAAGAAGTAAAAAAGAAGAGCGGAGCATTTAAAGAGACAAAAAAAAATTGTACAGCAGAAGTGCATGGCAAAAATAACAGGACTGCTCAAGCTCATGATATTGCTCTGCAGACCAAAGCAGCGGCAATTCATAAAAATTATTAAAATTTTAAAAAGATCATCTTCACCATTCCACACCTCACACTTTAGAAAAAAAATAAAAAAAAATGAAAAAAAAGAAAAAAAAGCACCCAACCACCATGTTGCTCCAGAAATTGTCTGCATATATTTTGCCCAAAAATAAAGTTAAAAGATATTTAAATGTCGTTCAGCCGTCCGACCCTCCGTGTGTCCGCACATCGTTTATATTTCACGGGGTCGTCTGCGTGTTGCTGCTCCCCTCAGCCCTCTCACCGGCGCGTGAGTGCGGCCCGCAGAGCACAGTCACTCGTGTTTGTGGGGACTGAGAGAAGCACGCAGACACGACGGGAGTCGCGTCACTCCATCGGGAGAGTGAGCGCAGCAAAAGAAAAAAAATCATCAGGGGGAGAAAAATGCTGACGGGACTGCCAGCACGAGAAATGCACACAAAAAGCAAAAAAAAATCCCTAAAAGCGGCAGGGTGTGGCGCTGCGGGTGTCTGCCCGCCCTGACCGCAAACAAAACAAAACAAGAGGGAAAGAAATGTGTGCTCCGCCCCACAGGCCCTCGTCGCACGCCCACACGTCACGGCTCCCTCAGCGCGCCGTTCGTCGCGGCCCCTCCTCATGCGTGCAGCAGGCGAGGCGCACAGGGCCGTCGTCATGAGCGTGTCGGTGGGTGTGCGAGTGGAGCAGTTGGGCGGGAAACACACGGCACCCCTCACACGAAGAGTGCAGCAGGAAACAATTAAAGAGGGAAGAGTAGAAAAGAAAAAAAAAACGTCCATAGTGATTGCCCTAAAGAAAAAAAGAAAAAGAAGGGAAGTGATTTACAAAAAAGAAAACAAAAATAAAGAAATTAAAAAAAAAAAGAAAATGGAATCAACAAAATTCAGTGTTCAATGCTGGGATGCTGCTCAGTTGTTGTTCCACGAAAAGCCGCAATTCCACCCTCCCTCACACCTCAGCAGAGAGCCGCAGTGCCCCACAGCCCCAGAAGCAGCAGCAACAGCACCCGAGACACACACCCATGCACGGTGCTGTCACCAATTAGATACATGGCCGCCAACTCGCCGAGCTGCCCCTTCTCAAGCAAAATTTCATTGTCCGAGGGTGTTGTTGCGTTGGACTCCGATGGGATCTCGGTTTTCCCAGGCGCTGTGTTTATATTGCCCGGTGCGGTGTCGACCGTCTGTGGCGCCTCCTTGCCGTCTTCAGAAGAAAATTCGGTTGCGTCAGTCCAAGAGATGTTGTCGGTGTTCTCCGCGGATGTAGGTTCGGCGTCACTCCTTGAAGGAGTGAGGCTGCTGTCTGAGCCCATTGACCTCTCGGAATTGCTGCCCCCTGCCTCGAGGCTGAGGCTTTCCTCCGCGCCGGTATTTCCGGTTCCAGTGGACCGCACATCGTTGTTTTCAGCGGAAGGCTCAATGCTTTGTTGCACTTGGTGCTCACCGTTCACTGATGCAGCGGCCGTTTCCATACTCAATGACGCAGCCACTGGAGACGTTAATCCGCCACTCCCGTCATTTGCTCCTCCCTCCTCCTCTGGCTGTGGTGTATCATAACTTTCAGAGGATCCTTCAACATCAGCAACCTCCGCTGATTTTGTTGACGGTATTTCTCGTGGCTCCACCTCCAATTCCCGCTGCATCGATTTATTGTCTTCATGCAGCGTGGCTTGCTGGACCGTTTCGCCTTCGGAAAGCTGAACATTGTTCTCTGGACGAGAATTCTCTGCGCTCTCCGCCGCAGTGGCGAGTCCAGAAACATATGATCCCGCGACAAACGTTGAAAAAGGTACTGCAAGCACCAGATCATCGACGCTGTTTTCCTCTTGTTCAACACGATCATTCTCAGTCAATTCCTTATGGCTGGTGGCGCTTTCCGCACTCTTTGACTCGGAAGCAACTGAGACGTCTGTGCTGGTCACCTGTCCTGTGGGTTGTTTCTCAACACCCAGTGATGGAATGGTGACTTTGCCGGCATTGAGTTTGCGCAGATCATCTCCCAACAGTTCCTCGTTGTACAGCATGACGTTGGTCACCGTCACGTGGCCGCCCGTTGCACTTTGATCCTTACTGTCCCCACCGATGTAGAAGTGTGAGATCCTGTGGAAGTCAAACAGATGGTCATCATATTCCGTGCTGTGGATTTCCCTTCCATCCACAAAGACACTCCACTCTTCACAATCCATTCGCAGTACCACCTGATACGTCCTGTTTGGCTCCCACTCATCAAAATCCTCCGCATCACCAGAATTCTCAGATATGGCCAACCACTTCCTGTCATGAGTATATGACAGACCAAAAAGCACCGTGCCTTTGGTGTCATTCATCCTCACACCCATCAAGGGGATGCTGCCTTCCTTCGGCACCTCGTGGATGGACACCGTCGCCACAAGAGTGAACTTGTTGTTAGCAAAGTAGTACGGCACAGTCTGCCCCATGTCGCCAACAGGCCACACCGCCCCTGCTCCAGACCCTTTGAACGTCAATCCATTGCGAACCCTTGGCTCCCCATTCGTCACTGTTGCATTCACGCCGAGGTACTCGTCCCGCCACTCGGTCACAGTTGAGTTACCAGACAAGAAGCCAACAAGCCCTTTGGTGGGAACAGGACCATAGCACATACCCTTCCTTGGCAAGTCGACAGCGGCGCCGGAAACGGAACTGCATGATTCAAAGGCGCTGTCCAAATCCTTCCATGTCTTCACCACTTCCTTTATCCGCTCCAGTTTCTCGGTCAGGCGCACTGCAACAAGATTGTATGCTCCGTCTTTCTTGTTTTCGTACAGTGAAATCAACTCATTATTATTATCTTTCATCAACAGTGAGCTGGCGGCGGCGTCATCATTTTCACGGGATACCGGCCCAACATCATACACGCGTGCCTTGTCCGTCACCCAAAGATGAAGCCGACCCTCTCCATTGTCCTCCTTCGCATACACCGGCGCGGTGATGAGCATCACCTCCCTTCCCTCAATGATTGCTGTCGTGGATCCACTCTGGACGCCGTACCCCTTTCGATCATGTGAGTTGCCCCACACGCGGGTAATTGGCTCACCAACTGGATTCCAATTGTACCCATTCCAAGTGGACATGTAAACGTCATAGTAGCCTCCAGCACAATGAGCCATCATGAAGAGTCTTTCGTCGTCTTCGCATTTTTCCCACTTCACCAGGGTTGGATCCCTGCAGCCCTTACCAGGCGTCTCGTATGAAAGCTCCCATTTGTTCCCTGAATTGGAGAAACGCATAGACAGCAAAACGCTCGTTCCATCCTTGTCTTTGGCCTGCATGGGAAACACAATCGCGCCATCACCCATCACAGCACCCGATCCTCCACCGCCAATTAACTCGGTCAAGGAATGAGAATATCCTATGCCTTGAGGCTTCACCACACGGGTCTCATTCCATCTGATCTTCTTCCTTCCACCCTCATCAGCGACAGTTCCCTTCAAAAGTAAAAGACCTGGCTCATTCGTACCCGCAACCTGCGACTTTGTACGACTGTATTTCCCCACCAGCATGTAGACACTGTCCCCAATTACAACTGTCGTTGGTCGCATTATGCCTTTTCTCGTGTTGATGCCCTCAGACCCTTCCTTTACAAGATCTGTGCCAAGGATACTTGCATCTGCCGTCGAGATCTCCGTTAGGCCAACATCACCACTTAAATCAAGGTAATTTGACGCAATCCCTGTAAGGCTGGCGTCGCTGCACTTGTCTCCATCCTTGCAATGGGCCTCAGCAATAGCAAATAAATGACCCTGCACTTCAACAAGACTGGGACCACGAAGCGAGCCATATTTACCACCAGCGTCAGGAACATCCTCCCAGTTGTCAAGCTTTTCCCATCCAATCCCCCTCAATGCATCAACTGTACCCCTTACATTACTCGCCACAGCGGCCGCAGCACCACAGGTGCCGCATAACACAAAAAGGAGGAGCAGCACCGCGAAAGCAAACACAAGGCGGGACATGTTTGGTCTCTGCGGCTCACTCTCTCTTCCTTCCCTCCTCCTTCCGCTGGATCCGGTCACGCCGCGACGGTTGTGTGTGCGGGGTGCCTTCACCGCAGCAACACGTGAGAGCATATAAATATGTGTGGGCAATGTGTGTGTGTGTGCTGTTGGTCCTTTCAGAGCCCTCGAATTTCACAGTGGCGTTTAGCGTTTGTTTTCTTTCCTTCCTAGCGTGACTGTGTGCAGGAAGTGGAGAGAACAAAAACAGCGGTAATACACCAGAACCTTCAGTTCAGCATAAAGACGTCGCAGGCACAAAAATATAAAATAACTATTCTTCAATGCAGGGCATTGTTATATCTCAGGGCGACAACCATCCAGACATTCTGAAAACGCAGTTCAGGATTTCAGGTCACATTTTGAGCCCAGTATTTCCCCAATCACCTCACCCATCACCACCGCAAAAAAGCAACCGCACGAGGCAGTACCTCAATCAGCACCTTGTCGTAATAGCCGAATCTTCTTTCTTTATTGGCCTATTGGGCGCAAACAACAAAAAGCAGCACCACCATAGGGGTCTCCATCCGTTTGAGCCTTTTTCTTTTCCCGTAATAAAACCCAGCGGCAGAATTAGACATGAAAAACAACAATAAAAAAATGTAAAGAAGTAATCAATGCAAAAGAAATTTGGCAAGCGCTCGCAAGGGCGTTTCTACAGAAAAGAATCCTTTCAGAGGAAATATATAAGCACACATAGAGAGATAGATCGATAAATAAATTAGAATAATCTTCCGGGCAGCTGGCCGGATCATGAGTTTATCAATAATAGAAACCAAACCAGATAGGAATAAGAAAGGAATAAATGGAATAAGAGTGGATTCACCACATTCCCAAAGTTCAATACCTAAGAAGCGTATATATATATTATACCATACGTTAGCCTCAATCGTGGCCCTGCTCACTCTACTCAGATTGGATATTTATTTATTTATTACTTACGAAGTGGCAGACCTTGGGATCCTCCAACCACAAGACCCCGCCGCTCCCCTTCGCAAGTCCTGAAGTGCAAAAACACACGACCGCGTGATATGCCGTCTGCGGGGTTTTACGCTGGCCGTACGTAGGCAAAAGTTGCCTGTATTCCGCGAGAGTCCAAAACCTCATATATCCGTTGCAGCTCCCACGTCAACGTGTGCGACTTTGAGCTGCCTTTATTCGCCGCTCCTTGCAGCGAAGTGTTGTCCACCCAAACGTCCATGGTGGATGGCAAGATGGCGGAAAAGGCCAATAAGGCTAAGAGCACCGCTCGTGCCTCGGCCTGCATGATAAGGAAAGGTTTCTTCTCCCATTTTTCTCCGGCAATTTTAACGTCGCCGGAGTCTGGAATAAAAGCGGCTCCCCATCCATGGAGCGATGCGTCCGTGATGATGGCGGCCAATGCCTTTTCCGTGGGCTTGATGATTCGCTTGCTATTGTATTCTTGATCATGCGTCGTAAGGCCTCGCCAAAACCAGCCGCTGCCGACGGAACGTTCGCCGGGGATGTCTCCAGCACAATCCGCGGTTAATTGAGGATAATCGCCGTCGCACTGCCTTGACGAAAAAGTAGTAGTCGCATAAACGCGTGCACAAAATGGCAGCCGCGTACAAAAAGCGTAACGCCACAACCTCCATTCCCGCGATGGTTAAAGAATTGAGCGCCGGCATGGCGCATACAGACCGGACAAACTTCTCACTCAGGGATACCGCCCGGTGAGTGTGATCAAACTGCACCCCCAGGAAGGCGTAATGCGTAACGCCCGATTCGCGGTCCTCCCCCAAGGATGCGTGACAACTGTCCGCATTACGAAGCACTTGGGCCTCCCACAATGTCACATCCCTTTTCAACCCTGCAATGCGTATATTGTCAATCCATACGTCGATACGCACCGACGGAGGTGCAGCCCAGAGGCGGTGAACCACCGTCGTCACCACCGCAATTGCTGAAGTAATAATAATCTGGAGAATTTCTGGGCCGGCCTTGTGTCCCATTCGGAGCCTTGTGAGCTCCACCAGCGTGCCGTCCTCCACGCGGCATCGAAAGAGATGCCGAGTATCCCGCGGTAAAGAGACTATGAAGGATGCCTTTAAATCCAGGCAGGAAGCGGCCTCAGCCATCACAGGCGGCAAATAATGGGAAATATGTAAAAGAGGAACATTAGCCTCGTAAGGGTCGTCTCTGTTCCTGTCGCGTGGCCACGCGGTCCATCGTCGTCGTAAACCAGTGGTTTTCTCCTCCACGACTAAAAAAGGTATTATCCATCCGCCTGTTATTGTGGACGAAGCGTCCTCGATTATTCCTGCTTTTCGTAACAATCGCGCATCAGCAGTTGGAATACTCCGTGAGCCTTCGCACGCTCTACCGGAGGAAGACGGAAGGAAAGGGGACCGCCCGACGAGTCCCCAAACTTGCATGAGTCTCTCCAAGGTAGCCGGGTGCAATCGGCTCTGGATCCACTCTAGATTCAATACGGGCACGTTGACTTGCTGTAGCGGGATAGCGTGTTCATCTTGTGGAGTGGCCAGACGCGTCCTTGTCGCGCGTCTCGTTATCGTGGCGGCATGATTGTGATTAAAATCATGGAAAAACGCTCCTCTGCTTTCAACCAGGGTTCCGGCCCTTCCGCAGCTTCTCCCTTCACATCAATGCGACCAGAGACGATACCTGGGTCAGCATTGTGGTGTAACTCCCCAAATAACAAACAGTATTCTGGGGAAGGTCGAACGGGTCGACGTGCTTCGCCAGCTGCAAGATCACGTGTGGGTCCAAATTGTATGTCTCCACGGTTTGAGCAGCGTGCCTCAACGCACCGCGTTCTATGGAATGCGCCGTGGCATCCCAAGGAGCCAAAGCTCGTTCGACTTTGGCATTAGTAATATTCGTCAGCTTTTCGTTTTCTTGAAGTGTCCTGCATAGCTTTATAGTGTCGAAGGCGTCCTGTTCTCGCATCCTCACGAACCGCGAGGCGCGGTGGGGATCCGCTTTCGCCGTCTCTCGGCGCCACGGACCAATCCAAAATTAAGGCCCCGTCCGGCTTCAGTTTAAAATTGTTGGGGATTAAGGCCGCAATCTCAGAACAACATCTCGCCGTTATCCACGCAATTCGTAAGACAACACGTTCCCTCCAATCGGTCCGGCTGCGGATAAATTGATTCATCTCTTCCTTTGTCAAGGGGCGCGCCTGCTTCGTCCGCCTCGTCTCCGATCGCACCGCAATTTTTTGTAACCTCAAAGCCGCCATATCCAGCGGGGCTCAATCCATTTGCAACATGGACCGCAGCGTCCTGGCGTGCTGCAGTCGGGTCGATGGTGCCACATCTAATATTGCCGCCAAAAAGGCCGCACAGCTCTCCGCGTTGATCGGCTGTTCGTGCGTGCGGCAAAAGGTTGTGAATTGCCCAGCTAGAGACATTCTCTGCTTCCACGTTGACGGCGCCCACATCTCTCGAGCAACCTCGTTCCCTTTCTTCGTGTGGCTGGCCCAAAGCGGGGATATCGGTGCTTCGTCGTACCACAGTCGAGCGTCGTTGGCGGATAAGCTCCATTTCCCTTCTCGATGATTGCGTCGGGCAATTTGTAATATCGGGTGGAGCATCGGCGGTGCGGCGCGGTGCGACGTCTTTGCGGAATAGCGGGAGGTGGTGGAATGGATGGGGCTGCCGTTGTCCGCTTTCGCAAGAAGCAGCAAGCAGCCCCTCTGCCGTTTTTTAATGGCCGTCCGCGCTGCAAGCAATTTCCTCTGGTTGCGTCTCGGGCGTTGCTTTTAGATGTGTCGTGTCCATAAACATGAAATAACTGGCATCGCAACGATATTTGCGTCCCTCTTCGTTCCAAGGGAATCTGGATTGCCCTCGCAAAGGTGTCAGCCTCATGAACGGCGGTGCAAGGACGGGCGAGAACGTTGAAGAGCGGGATGCCGGGGTCGGACGCCATCATGAGCTGCATCCGGAATTTCTGCAGTAAGACCCCGCCTATATTCATGAAACGGTCGGTGGGATCCCGCTCCGCTTCCAGCGCACCGATCCACGCAACTAAACTTTCAAATACAAGTTGGGCCTGGTCCTCCGCCTGGCGCCAATAATTGTATGCGCCCCGGAGGTCGACGACGACTCCGGAAGCGCCCTCATTTCATATACGCGCGGCCCGAGTGGTGACGTCGAACGCGCAGAAACTCAGTTGCTCTTCTTCTTGACCAGAATGGGCGTCCAAGTGGGATGTGCAGGGGGGCAAGGGCATCAAGAAACGGAAATGTGGTCAAAACAAATTGCCCTGAGAAGTCTGGGGGAATAACCCGCCGTCTCCGCCTCCCACGCGGCTTGCTGAGCCTCTCTAGCACTAACGCGTGCCTCTCGTTCCTGTAGTTGGGTGCGGGTCACCTCCAATTGCTGTTGGCGGCCGGCGAGCGCGCATTCTCGTCCTGCAAAAAGACTGCCGGCGACCGCAATGTCAGATTCGCGCACCGATAGGTTGTTATGCACCTCTTCCACCCGCGAATGAGGCTGAACGCTTCGATTCTGCACGTCCACGGCGGCGTAGGCGTAGTCATTGCTCAATCGCTCCCTTTCAGCAATGATGAGGAGCCGCTGTTGGTGCCCCAACTCGCGGGCCGCCCGCATGACGGTCAGGATCACTTGGGTCTTGCAATTTGGTACTTGGGGCGCCCGGGGATTCGCCAGATGTCTCGTAAGGGTTGAATCCCCCAGGGTTTGGTGGTAGATCCCAAAATCAAGTGTAAGCCTGTCATTGAGGTGGCCACAGTTAACGACGCCTCCGACATCCCCGGTTTCGTCAATGAACCTTATCTGCACCTTGCTGGTGCCATGTTGGCGTACCAATTCCGAAAAACGGGCACCAATATCGCTCCACTCGAAGGCAGTGAAATGAACCAAGGCCATTTCCTTAAACCAACCTCGCTGTGTCAGTAAATTTAAAAATAAAAACAAAACATTATCTGGCCTCTATCGGTTCCCTGCCCCATTAAATTCGTGTTCTTCCCAGGAATTCATAAGATAGGAAAGGTGTCGTAAAGGAGTGCATTCGCTTATCAGAATATATACAGCAAGTTAGCCAGCCCTCCCGCGATCATTCTCTTCAAAAGTCCCTTATAAACTATTCAACAAATGATCTATAAATAATGAAAAGTAAAGAGGTGCCTGTCACGAGCATCGACGTCGTGCCGCGGCTGCGAAGGGCCTTGTGCCTTCTCGCCGCGTAGAATTACTGCTGGGGGCAGAGTCTTCCGCCCCGAGGAAGAAATACGCCAATTTCCTCGTAAAGAACAGCTCACTCGTCTCTCCAGTGTGCAGTCACGGTGACTGCTCCCCTCGCAACCCGCACTCCCCCGCCTCACATTCCTCCCCCTATGCACGCACGCAAAGCGGCACACAACGGAGGCGGCTACGTGGTTCGACAAGCAGTACAGCCGGTTCCTGAGTAGGATGCCCGGAACTCCCGACAACAAGGAAGTCTGAAGCGCCGCTGCTCCGGCAGTGCGTCTTGGATCATGCGGCCCTCGGCAACAGGTGCGGCTCACCGAGCTTACATGCAACTGCGTCAATAAGAAGGGAGCACAGAAGAGGCGCACCGCCAGGCTGCACAATGAGAACCACAGCCACGTCATCACGCTCGTTATTTACCCACCGTGATCCGCTCCTCATGGCCACAACGCGCTAGGCGGAATTAAGCCCCGCATCGACGCGGAAGTAGCTCCAGACGACCGCAGTTTCAAAAAAATATACATCAAGAATCGACGGGTGATTCCCACGCAGCCGGAGGGCCAACGACGCCGCAAATGTGGGAAGGACGCGACAAGCCACCGTCACGCACACACTTGCGCACGTCCGCACACCAACACGCGTACCATCCGCCAAGAGACGTTGAACAGCGCGTCGGCAAAAACGTTGCATGTCCACGGTCCCATTCATTTAACAGGGCCGCGCATTGCGGGGCGCCAAGGCTGCGCCTCAAATCTCAGCAGTCGGCACACAGCCAGACACGTTTACCGACGTCACTGCAACACACGCCGGCAGAGTCTCGCTGCCAATGGAGCGGCGGCCGGGCACAACTCAGCGAGCAGAAACGCGGCGCCTGCGTGAAAAAACAGCAAGCACGGTGCGTGGGCAACAGAACACGCCCTTCGTGCTGCTCAGCAACGGCGCGCTGCTTCCGCGGATGCAGAGGGTGGCTCAAAAAGTGACGCTCACAGACACGGAAGAACGCATCAAAGTTGGGGCGGCGATCCGCTTGTTTCCCGCCTCTATGACCCCCTGCCTGCTCCGTCGTCAGTCGAAGCTGTTTAGCGCAACGGCAGACGGCATCGCGTAGACAAAAAACAGGTATCTGCGTACTTCAACGGGCGTGGGGGTTTGTGCCTCGAGTGTGGTGAGAGTCCCGTGAATGCTCTATCGTCCTTCCATTCACTTGCTTGGGCCTTGTGTGTTCCGGCGACGGCAGCGGGCAGCGACTGTTGCCAGCCCCAAACCGCATGCATGCACGCACACACACAACAGTAACGGTCCCCAGCAACGCTTAAGCCACACAGTCACACACTGTCCTCCTCCTCTCACAAGAGAAGAAAAAAGAAGGCGGTGGTGACCGTTGGGCAAAACCCCAAGAAGAAAGACGCACACCCACGGAGTGCTCACAGTTTGCTCCCCCAAACGGGAAAAAAACCAAAACAGATTCACAAGAAACCCACTCCCCGCATCCCCCATCCCATCCCCAAGAACCATCAGTAATGACATTTGGGGCGCATGTCAACAGCACCCCGTTTCACGGGCTCGTTTCGACTTCCCAGCGCCGACCACCCACATCAGCGCTGCGCTGCGGGAGCGGAAGGCGGTGCAAAACAAATTCACAAACAAAATCAATACAACGCAGCATCCACTACAATCCGCTCCACGAGAAAAAGCGGCAATGATGACGGTAGCAACACACAAACACAAAGACAACGCCTCAGCGATGCGGCCACGCA
>NW_919954.1:0-14281 GCF_000209065.1 Trypanosoma cruzi
GCCGAAACGAATTCTTCAGTAGACGCATGGGGCGAGATTCAGCCCCTGCGCGAACAGTTAGAAAGGCAGTCAAGTGCGTTGAAACGTTTCAGTGATGAGAATGATGAGTTAAAAACGAAATTGCGAGATGAAACGGAAATGAGAAGAAAGCTTGAGGAACTTTCCACGCAGTCCCTTCACCCCAAGGATGATAGTTCCCTCAGAAGACAACTGGAGCAGGCGGAGAAGGAGGCCGAGCGATTCAGGGCGGAGGCGCGGGCTGCTCGGCAGGAACTGGATGACGCGCGAGTGAATTACGGTAGAGAAATAACGTCTTTGAAGGCCTGGTGTGCGCGTCTGGATGCGCAGTGCAAGCGTCAAATGAGTGAGCTGCAAGATCAGGCGCCACGCGATGAACTTAATACTGAAACAACAAGACGCAAAGAGGACATGCAGGGCGGTGTGAGGACCGCCAAGGCCATTGCAGACGCGTCGTATGCCAATGATTCTGCGTCGAGCAAAAAACTTCAGACCGAGCTGAATAGGATGCATGCACGAATGGAAGAATCCGAGGACCAAAAACAGAACGCCATCGCCATGGCGGAGTCGTTGAGGCAGAAGAGGGGATCTCCTCCTTTGAATGAACAGCACGACAAGCTTGGCACTCAGAGCCATAAAGATGCCTTGTTCAAGATTAACAAGGAGGTGGGTGAAGGGAAGGACGCTGTGCGAGGTGCGATTGCGGCCGAGGGAAATAAGGTGGAGTTGGTTCAGGGAGCGAAAGGCTTACTCCCAGAGAAAATGGCTCCAACTGAAGCCAAACCGCTTCGAGCGCAGGTGGTGGAGGACGCGAGCGTCGGAAATGGGATATCTTCTGCAGTCACCAACGGGTTGCCAAATGTTGCGGAGATGGAGGAGCCATTTAAGAGAACGGCACTTCTGCAGCAGGAAATGGAAGGGGAAGGGCGAGCTCACGTTGGCGACGGGAGCGAAGATGCCGCACGGAAGGCACGCGCTGGCAAGGGGGCTACTGCTGCTGTCAGTGAAAGGGTGGAGAAGAAGAAAAAGGCCAAATGTGGCTGCTAAACGAATGATGTGACAAAAGATTACTTTGGAGATGAAATGAGGGCTCAACCCATATTTTACCTCACCCCCCTCAGCCGCAGTGTAAATTATATATATATATATATATAATAATAGAGAGCGTGCAATGGAGGGAGGGATGGTGGGATGGAGATGGTGGGAATTGCTGGTGTTTATTTATATTTATGTATTTGTTGTTGGGCTCACCGTTAAGCCCGAGTATTTTATACAACTTTTTTTGTTTTTTTATAAAATTCAGTCGACCTCTCTCTCTCTCTTTTCTTTTTTCCTTTTTGTTTTTGTTGTTGTTTTCAATTGGGATTGACCGGTGAGAGGCCCTTTTATCCTCCCCTTGTCTTCTTCTTTGTTTCACGCCCCTACGAGGTTTGATTGTTGTCATGTTCCTTCTTCCCCTCCCCTTTTTTTTCTCTCTCTCTCTTTGCTGTGCGGTTTGTTTTGGTATCTCCCCCAAGGCCATGCCTTCTTTTCCTGCGGACGCGAATTCCAATGAATTGAACTTGTCCCTGTCGGCTCCCGTGGAGTTGCAGCACGTGGAGGAGAGGATAGCACGACGACGTAGTACCCTTCCGGAATTGTCCCTTCCAGACACCTCAGGAGGGATCCCTGTCTCCAAGAACAGCTCCTTTGTGGAGGCCAATTTCGTGGCCGATCCCCAGAAATGGAATCATCGCTTCACCGGGGCGTTTACCTCCCCTGTAAAGGACGAACCGGTAAAAGAAAAAACGCCGGCGCCAATGGATTCAAAGGTAAAAAGACCACCGACTCCTGAAATTACATGCTGTTCGTTGTTTTTTTAGTTAGGTATTCCCTCTGCATTCTTGCGCCGATCCGCGTTTTGGAGAGCGATGCCTCACCGAATGATGCCACTCCCGGACTGATGGCTGGGAATGCAATTGCAATATGCACTCACAATAACAACAAAATAAAAAATAAAATTAAATTATTATTGTTATTATTATTATTGCTGTGTGTTTGTGTGTGTGTTTTTGTGTTTGTTTGTTTGTTTGTTTGTTTGTTTGTGCGTTAAAAGGATGTGTGCTACTCTCTTTTTGTTTGTTTGTTTGTTTTAGAGAAAAAAAACGGCTTCCAGGACAATTTATTGGAGTCATGGATAACTGCGGTTTTTTTCCCATGTTTTTTTTTGTTTTTTTTCTACAGGGCATATGCAACGAAGGAGAATTGGCGGAACCGCCCCAAGTAGTGGTGAACACGAGATGAAAGGCACCCGGCCGATGTTGGGGTTTTTGCGAGGCGAATGACCATAGAAGGGGGAGGGAGGGGCAGTACATCTTTTGCTCCCTGCACTGCGAAACCGATTGTTTTTATTTGAGCTCTACTGGGACAATGGCTTTTGGCTTGTGGGTTTTTTTTCTTCCCGTTTGGTCCATGGATGCAGCTTGCAATCAAAGGCATCAATGCACTAACGAAGATGGTGGGGGCTTTGTTTTATTTATTTATTTATTTATTTATTATAATTCTTGAGTTTCACTTTTTATCATTTTTCTCGGAAGAACTGTTGCCTCTCCTATTATGCGATGCAAACATCTTTGGCCTTTTTCATGGCCAGCCGGGGGGACACTGCAACACACATTCTTTCAACTTGTGGACACGAATGGGAGGGTGGGGGGAAAGGACAACTGACGCCTGAACCAAAAAATTGGGTGTTTACTCCCTTTTCTTTTTTCTTTTGGCTCTTTTTCACGTGGGCGTACGGGAGATTTTGGGCTCTGAGCACTGCGGTCAGGGTCTGCCACGATGCGTTGAATCCCGAAGGATCAATGTGATGGAATTTGCAATATTTCTGGCGCATTCCTCACCTTTAATGACATGATTGCCCAGTGCATCGGAGTGCAATGTTGTTTTTTGTTATTTTTGTTTGTTTGGCTTTTTTTTCTTTCCTTTTTGTCTTTCCGCCGTGCTATTTTCTTTTTTTGGTTTCTTTCCCCCCCTCCCCGTAGTACACACTGCCGTTTTTTTTAAGGCGATTTTCCTGAATTTTTTTTTTTATTTAGGGGAAAGACGCGATGAAAACAGCAGCCGAACACTGTTTGGCGGCCCTTATTGACAGTGTGGGCAGCGGGGGTCCAATTTTTAGGCGGGAGGCCATCGGGGCCATTGCGAAGTTGTCGCAGAACGGGACATCTGCCGTCCTGAGGTTTTGCGTGACGTGGCTGAATGAACATGGGGCCAGTTCCACCCCAGTCATACAAAGATGTGGAGTTGTCTGCGCCATGGCAACGATTGTGGGGGGCGTCGGCGATGAGGAACTCTCCACACGCGAGGCAATCGCTCTGTTGCAGTGCGGCATACGGGAGATGACCGTCAATTCCGATCTCACCTCAGAGTTATCAAAAGAAGCTTTACGCTTGGTTGTGGGACTCTGCGTCATTTTTCCTGCAGAAGGTTGCCGTGAGCTGCTCTCGTCTCTAGGGGATAACACACTCCCACACTTTTACGTGCTGTTGGCCATTTCACACCTTGCGGAAAAGGTGCCTGAGCGCATTCTGCCATACGTCAAGGAATTTCTCACGAGACTGTTGCCTCCTTTGGGGATCGCAAGGCAGGACAACCATCGAATGCTGCTTTCTCGGGCGTGCGGGAGTCTTGCGGAGGCACTAGTGAAGATGCGTTTTGATGCACGAAGCCCTTTAGAAGAGTATAATGATTTAATGTACTCCACATTGAACTTTTTTCTTGGCGACTACAGCCGCTGCAACGAGCGTCGTGTGCGCACTTTGGTTGTCTATGCTGTCGGATGTGTTTTTGGGGTTTGTGGAGATGAGAAAAGGATGGAGTTGGCAGGGAAGGTGGCTCCGTTGGTCATTTATGGCGTGCGGCGTGAAAAAGGGCACGATGTATTGTTTCCCTTGCGTGGATTGGTGGGTTTCTTTTCGTACGTTACGGATGGGGTGCGCTCTTCTTTACGGCCATTCGTGGAGGGGACACTTCAAGCCATCATGCAGACATTGGAGCATCTCGGTGCAGAAGATGTAGAAACCAAGGAGGAGATTTTTGCCGTTATTATGGCTATTTCAGACTCGTTTGTTGCAGAGGTTCTTGCGTACTTATCGGCCTTTTTGGAGGCGAAGAAAGAGTTACATCTCCGCTGCGCCGCAGTTTTCATCCTGCGCATGCTCGTATTGCAGAGTAGGAATCAAAAGCTCTTCCTTCAACCCTTTGTCAATGATATTGTTGCCACTGTGAAATTGGCATTAGGATCGCATGAGGATTCAATGGTGCGGAGGGCTGTGGTGGAGTGCATCTTAACAATCTGTTCCTCCGAAGCGGATTTTGCCTCGGCGGTGGGATACAGTGACATGTTATCATATTTAATCCACTGTGCCTCTCTTCACGATGACGTGGATGAAGGCCTTATTGCGGTTAGGGATATTAGCCGCAACGGGTTGATGCTTGTGGCCTCGTCCAAGGGCGCATTGGATTCTCAGTTATGGCCGTTTATATTTGAGCACATGCGTGAATATCCTGCCAAACCTTTTCTTCTTTGTGCCTTTTCCGCCATTTGCAACGTCATCACTCAGCTGGCGAGCCGAATATCGCATAACAGTTCGTGCTTTTATGTGGACTTTTCAAGGCACGTCAATGTTCCTTCACCGGGAATGCTTGTCTCGGTGTTTCTTTCACAGTCCATGCTCATTGGTTTTTATCGTGTTGAGGAGCTTCTCACCATATTGGAGGCGGCGTTGTCTGTCGCCCCTCTTATAGACGACCCATACGCTCAATCTGTGGAGGAGGGCGGGGGTGCCGCCATGCCCATTACCGAGTTGTGGAGCACCTTCATTCCAAGCCTGCAACAGCTTCTGACGACGGAGCCTGCACGGGAAGTGTGGGAGGTGGAGGTTGAGCGGCTGGTCGACAAGACACTGAAGGTGAAACAAAGTGAGGAGTGGGCCATGCATCTTACGACGGAATGCTTGAGTCTTCTGCAGGCGTATCAACAGGATGCACGCATGTTTCGCAGTGCACTCATCATTGTGGGCATTGGATGTAGCCGAACGGCGAGTCGCGACCTCATAGCCAGCGCCGTGGAGACCGCCGTAAATGCCTCCAATCACGATGATCCGGAACACGTCATTGGTCTGGCCAAGTGCCTTGGGTACGTGGCGAAAAAACACGTGGACACGGCCCTGGAAACTTTGTGCCGGCTTGCCAAGGGCGCGGAAAAGCGGGGTTTTTTTCATTCAAGAGAAAAAACGAAGCGAGTGTTTGTAGAAGGATCCCGCTCGGTTGCTGCAGTTGGTTTTGGGTATGCTTGTAAATGTATGGATATTGCCGCGCTACCCTCTCGCCTCGACACGGTTGTCTTTCCATCATTACTGACGCTTTTGCGTGAGGGCCACACACCACAGTGTCAAATATCACTTTTTGAGGGTTGCCGCCTTGTGGGTACTGCTATTGCACGACTAGACTCTTATTTCTTTAAGTGTCGAGATGAATTTATACTGTCGTCTGTTCGCTTTATGCAAATGACGTCAAAGAAAAAAACAAAGGAAGAAACAAATCCCACTGCCTTTGCTGCCTTGGAATCAATTGTCTCATGTACTTTGCTGCCACCTCTCGGAGATAATGGCACTGCGGCGCTGATTGAGCTTGTCAAGGTAAGCGTAACTGAGTGTCACATGGTGAACGCCGAGAAGGATGTGAATGTGACGAATCTTTTTGTTCAGGTTCTTCGTCACCGTGATTGCCGATATGCAATGAGAGTGCTTGGGGAACTTGCACCGTTGACAGTCCTTGAGAACGATGGTGCAAGGTGCCTAGCCGTGAAGTTGGTCGTGACCGTTCTGGCTGCCTGCCGAGCGAGCAGGGAGTCTGGCGCTGATGGTTCCGCTGAGCAACCACATACACTAGTTAGCATGGGGTGTATCCTTGGGCGATTGGTGCCGCGCATGATGGACCGCTGCCCCTCCGTGAGGATGGAGGCCGCAAATGGAATTGTGTCGGGCATTCAAACGGCTCGTCTGTTCATGGAAAACCCCCAGCAGATGGAGGAAGAGGTGACAGAGGAAATATTGAAACTGGGAAAGCGAGCCCATGCCTTTGTGGATGATGGCACGTTGAGCTCTGAGAAGGAGGCTGTTTCTGTTGTTAAGAGCATGTGTACCATTCTTGCACAGCAACTACAGCAGCGGGAGGACACCACGGCACTCATTAAAGCACTGCTGTTTAACAGCATTTTTGATACTCAAAAATACGCTGCTACTGGTGCGTGCATCACTATGCATGGTTTAATTCGGGGTTGTGGTGGCGTGTTGGACGCATCCGATGTGCGAGAAGTCTTTGATGGCCTCATTGCAGCACTTCAAAGAGACAATCTACCGGAGCAGGTGCGGAGCGGAGTGCAGACAAGCATCCGTAACCTCACTCGTCATCACGTCGCTCCTTGCTTTGTTGCCCTGCTGCGTTCACAACTCCCGCACAGCGAGGCGGTGATAAATTCCTTTGGGGCCATTGCGAACGACACGACGCTCGGGGAGCTTTTGGTTCAACACATTCTGGATTTTGTCTTGAACAGCCCCACGACAATCGCCGCAGCGCCAACTGCCAACAAGCCGAGTGACCTTCAGGTTGTCTCCCCGATCGTCCTCTCCGCTGTCTGCGCGGTGGGGTGGGTGGCGCAGACGGATCGCGGTGCCTCCGTTTGCCGGAATCACCGCGCCTCTCTCTACATGGCGATTGTCCTCCATCTTTCTGTATGCCACAGGATGAATGATCATGACGCTGTTGTGATGAGCGGAACGGCTTTGAAGCATGTCACATGTGGCACGGTGGACGATGTTACTGTTGTGCGCTTTGATCGGTATGGATGGAAGAATTTTTTGAGAAGCAGAAATATCTTTTGGCTATTGCGGAAGCTGTTCGTTATTGGTGCCGAGAAGGGTTGGGGGACAGCAACGAGATGGACCGTGGGAAGGCCGCCGACGCAGATGGACGGTTTCCGATGGAGCCTGCTGAACCCACGCAGCTTACTCATGAGTTGGCAAAGTTTATGCTTCCCTACTGTTCTCATGTCTCTCCAACCCACCGGAAAGCTGCGGCTTGTGTCTGTAGCGAGCTTATTGCGTATGCGTTGGGGGACGAAGAACTTGTGCGATCGTTAGTGACGGCGTTACTCTCCATGACGGGCTGTGATGAGGAGGCGGAGACGCGGGAAACTATTATTGGTGGCATGGCGAACATTCTTGTTCATCCGTATGCGTCCATTCATGGGTTTGTGCCGCCGATTCTCTCGGCGACTCTGGCGTGCATGGAACAGCAGCACACTTCTCTTGCGGCGAAGTCTATGGACGTTGTTGCTCTCTTTGCGGAAGTGTTGGAAGATAAATCGTTTATAAATGGATCTTTTGTGACTATTGCGACAAAGTTGAGATCATTTTTTGAGCATGACGATGCGCAGCTGAGGGCCAAGTCATTTGATTGCCTTCGGAGGCTTTACTCGCTCGCTCACCGTGGCATATTGGAGCGAGCTTCAGTGAATCAAAATGTCTTTCCATATGTGATACCAATGTTGATTCACTTGGGGGAACACGATATGACTGTTTCCACTGCTGCAAAAGCTGCATTACACGAATGTCTGACGTTTATATCTGTTTTTCAGCATGAGGCAGGGGAACAAATTGTTCGGATGCTATCAAAACCTCACATGCGTACGGATCGTGAAACGGATATTGACGACATTTATGACGATGTGGCCTCAACTTGGGTGTCGCACTTTCACGGCATGATGAGGGAGTACGTTTTGCAGGCTGTGACCTTTACACGATCACCTAATGAGGCGTTGCGTCAAAGCGCTGCTCGGATTCTTGGGGCTTTTATCCGTTGTATTCCTCGAATGGATTTGTCTCGCTGCGGTGTGGAGCAGGTTTCTGCCTCTCTAGTGGAGCTCGTGGGCACCGGAGAGAAATCCGAGATTGTTCGTGTGGCAGCCGCACGGGCAATTGGCTGCTTTGCTAGTATATAATTGCTGTCTACATCCTAGTAGTATTATACATATACATATATATATATATATGCCTTTTCGTTTGCTTCTGTTATTAATATATTTTTTGTGGGGGAGATCTCCTTCTCTTTTTTTGATTTTCATGCAGCCATGGATGGTCCTTTCCACTTTTTTTTTTTCCTTCCCGGTGAGCACCACCGCAATGTGACCGGCTTCTTCCCTCCTTACGGGCAGTGTCCCATAGAAGTCACTTCATGGACTCGTTGACTTGCACACGGGGCGAGTTTGACGAGATGCTGGAGGACCTCTCAAAGCGCGGCCTGGGATGGCGCGCCTGCCGCCGGAGCGATTCTTTTGGTCGGACTCTCAAATGGCTTGAGGGTTCCAGCATAATTCAGCGTGATGCGCCGTGTGGCCAAGCAGAGCAGCTCCTTGTGTCGTACTTTATTACCTACAGTGAGTGCTACTCCCAACCGCAGCTGTACTTTGCTCCAGAACATCCGATGAGCCCACAGGAGATGTGTACGTGGATGGGCAAAGTGTGCTACGGAGCGGTGGAAAGGCAAGAATACGATGCGCCTGTCGTTTCAATGAATTTCTGTGAGGAAATACAAATGGCAGTGTGGGGCCTTCATCCGTGTGACGCCACCCAACTGATGATGAACACTTTAGCGAACGGCGTCAGAAGTGAGAATCTGCTCGAACTGTTTCTTCGCAGCGTCGGTCATTTTGTCGGTGTGGATGAGCGACTTCTTCCTTTACATGTGGCGGGTCAGCAGAAGTGAGTGGAACGGCCCCAAGACATGCCTGAAAAGAGAGAAAAATGGAGGGAGACGAAAAGAACAAAATGGGAAACTGGTGCCTAGTGCCTTTCTGTTGGCTATGTGTCTCTGCGTGTGTGTGTGTGTGTGTGTTTGCTTTTATATTCCTTCGCTTGAGTGTGTTCCTTTTGAGCTGCTTCACTTTTTTCTTTTTTCTTTTTTTTGCAGAAGCTGTTCCACTGATGCGTCGTTCTTGGCGTATGTTCCAAGCAGCGGAGCGGGGACCGTTTGACCCTTACCGCATCTTGGGTCTTTCCCCCAATGCGAGTAAGGAGGAAATAAAGAAGGCCTATCATCGACTTGCGCTGCGTTACCACCCCGACGGCGGGCCGGAAGGGTCCACGGAACGCTTTCAGGCCGTGAATGAGGCGTATGAGGCACTGAGAAGTGGTAAATGGCAACCCGAGAAAGTGAAAAAGGACCCCATGGAGGGTAAGGGATATGGATGGGACCCACGAATGGGAATGTACGTCTACGAGCAGCCTGGATCTACGACTGAGAATTATGTGGACAGTCGCACACAGACCATCCTGCGTCTCTGCGTGTTGTGGACGGCAGCGTTTGTGGTCGTTCGCTTTTTTCTTCTCTGGATATTCCCCTTTTCAAGGGAGCTGCCAACCGTTGAGTGGGTTGCAGCGAATAACGTGGGTGGTACCAAAGACGCGAGATCACAAACGAGGGGGCTCCATGGAAATGTCGGCACGTCACCGCATTCTGTTCACGCAAACCAGGACACGGGGTTTGACGGCGCTCTGGATAATTCTGGTTCGACGTTTGCGCATTTTGATTCCGATCCGCTACGGAGGAAATGACGTGCGAAGAAAGGGGGGTGTAAATGTTTGGTGGTATTTGTTGCGCCGTGGTGCGAGGAACAACAACAACAAAAAGAAAAAGGGTGGGAAGAGGGAATCTGATTGTGAGTCGACGACTACCCAATTGTCAGTGATGGTGATGCATAACGACTAGTGCTTTGGAATTTTTTATTGCTTTTTTTTTTTTTTTCCTTTGGCTCTTTCATTTATTTGGCGCAGAGGAAATTACAGCTATGGCGCTTCAACGGGACACCGTTCAAATAATCACCCCGTCGGCTCTGCGGGCCCGGCACTTTGGGTTCATCCTGCAGGGTGGTGTCAAGTGCATTGTTATTCAAGATGACAATGCAAAGATTCCTGCCGCGGCGATGAGCATTCACGCTGGGCAGCTCAATGATCCGGAGTTTCTCCCCGGTCTGGCGCACTTCTGTGAGCACATGCTGTTCATGGGTACAGCCAAGTACCCACGTGAGGATGAGTACAACAGTTACATTAGCAAGAATGGCGGCCACTGCAATGCGTGGACAGAAGATGGAAGCACGACTTACTACTTTACCGTGGCGCACGATGCGTTGGAAGGGGCGCTGGAGCGCTTCGTTGAGTTCTTTGTTGCCCCGAGTTTTAACTCCAGCGCGTTGTCGCGGGAGGTAGAGGCGGTGCACAGTGAGGACGAGAAGAACCACAACGTGGACTTTTGGCGCATCGACGAGCTGGAACGCTCCCTTTTTGATCCCCGGCACCCGCGCTACCGATACGGCAACGGCAACATCACAACGCTGCGGGACGCTCCCCAAGCGAGGAACGTGGACATTAGAGCCGAGCTGCTGAAATTTTTTGACGCACATTACGTCTCGGAGGCGGCCTGCCTGGCGGTGTATAGTGCGTTGCCACCGGAGACCGTTCTTCACATTGTCGAGGCCCCGTTGTCAAAGATGCGGGTGGGAAAACCGTCTGCACTCCGCTTCCTACCGAAAGAAGACCCGCTTTACGCAGCTGATACAAGGGGCTTGTGGTTCAACGTCCGTACTATCAAGAAGATCCGGAAAGTGCGTATTGTTTGGCCTGTAAAATCTTCCGCTGCTTTGTGGCCTTCAATGCCGAGTGATTATGTGTCCTACGTACTTGGACACGAGTGTGACTGCTCGGTCTTTGGCGTCCTGCGACGCGAGTATATGGCCACCGCGATGGTTGTTGGTCCCAGTCGGGTCGATGACGATAATGATTTGCTTTGTGTGGAGATCACGCTGACGATGGATGGATTGAGACGCATTGTGGAGGTGATTGATATCTTGTACCAGGGAATTGGCCTTGCGGCTCGCGTGGACAGTGCCGTTTATGCGCAAATGAAGGCCGAAAAAAAAATCAACTTTGAATCATCCGATATTGGTGAGAACGCAGATCACTGCGCCGCTTTGGCGTCCTCGGCGAATCAAACGAGTTTGCAGCACTGCTGGGCCGCGGGAGAATTGCTGCTTGAAGATGACATCCCCGCTTCGGAGGCATACACGGCACAACTGACACCCGAAAATGGTGTCGTGATGTTGGCGTGGGGGGATATGCCCTGTGACGATGCGGCAACACCCGCACCAGTGGCCAAGGACGAAGAGGAAGAAGGCAATGAGGAATGTGAAGAGGAACAAGGGGAGGAAGAAGAAGAAGAAGAAACGGAAGAGAAGGACGAGGCTGCGTCGGGTCCGCTGAGTGCCCTGCCTGAGTTTGCCCAGCTCGCATGCAATTCTGCCACACGCTTTCACATGACGAAATTTTCAAAGTGCCGCATTCCGGACGAAATAATTGTAGGATGGGCTGCCAGTCGCTGCGGACCGCGGCATCCCGCGCTCGCATTACCGCCTGCGAATCCGTTCCTTTCGACGGAGTTTACGGTGTACGCGAGCGATGGCCGTCACGCCACTGTCGAGACGTTTCACACCCCATATGGCGTGGCGCTTGTGCGGAAGGACGCGGGCCACCACAAGTCTTTCAATACATCCATCATTTGGAGATGCCTCTCGCCCTGTGCCTACGCCTCGCCAAGGAACCTGTATTACATGCATGTATTGAGGGCCATCTTGAACGACGCCGTTGCTGAGATTAGTTACTTTGGGTTGCTCGCGGCGCTTCAAAATGATATCCAGTTAAGTGCCGGGGGTCTTGTGCTCAGCGTGACGGGACCGCAACACCGCATTATGGAGTTTTTCTTTGCCATATTTGAGAAGTTGTTTACTCCTGCCGTGCTTTGTGGTTCTGTGGAAATGTACAGCAACTATGCGGAACGGGAAATGCGCGCACTTCAGAGTAAAAAAACGAAACAGCCGTACACGCTGGCAGGTGACAGGTTTATGAAGGCGGCTAGGGTCGTTGCATATACATTTGACGAGGTGATGGAAGCAGCTGTTTCCACTTCGTATGAGGAGTACCAAACATTTGTTAATGAGTACCTGGCGAGCGGCGTGTACTTTGACTGCTTTGTTGCGGGAAATATTCCCTCCTCGAAGGACGTTCAGAGTCGCCTGATTGAGGGTGCACAAGAGATTCTCTCCCGGCTGCATGTTTCCCCCGCTTGTAAGGAAAAATTTCCAAAGTTTTGTGACACATACGCCTTTCCGTGCGTCTCTTCATTACCGCATGCTCCGTTGGTGGACGTGCTGATTTACCCTCCGTTTGATGAAACCAACTCCAACGTTGCGGTGCTGTTTGACATTTACGTTGGTGAAGAGACTCCACTTCTCCGCGCCCTTTGTGACAGTACACATCAGCTTTTCTCTTCCAGCTTTTTTGATACCCTTCGCACGAGGGAGACACTTGGGTATGTCGTGTATTCGCAGTCCCTTCGAGTGGAAGGCACGGCACATTTGCAATTTTTCGTCCAGAGCGCCGTGGAAGGAGTCGATGGTGCGTACCTTCTTTCTCGCATCATCGCCTTCTTGGCAGCGGTGGAGGAGAAATTGGAGACGGTGTGTGCTGAGGCGGAGGTGAAAACTGTTGTGAATGGCCTCATTGAGCGACGCCGGAAGCTGCCCGAGTCCGTGGAGAAGGATGCTTTGGACCTCCTCCACCGCCACCTGCACCCCGTGGACTTTGCCCACAAGGAGCTTGAGATTGAGGAGCTGAAGCAACTGGACCCCGCAAAGGTGAAGGAATTCTTCCGCACACATGTTGCCAATTCAAGCAACTCTCGACGTGCGCTGGCTGTTGTGGTTCACAATGCGGCGTCGGTGAAAAATGATGCCCTTGACGGAGCTGATGGGGTGCGCCGCACCGTGACGCTGCCACCGCGGCGGCCAGGCAAGGGATCCGTGGAGGAGGTTGATAACGAGTCAACGGAAAGCGTTCTCCAGCTGCCTGACTTTGTGGCAGCACCGATGTGTATAACCGTTCAAAAACACCCGTCACCGGAGGATTTTCACCGTCACTTCCCAATTGTTCCGGGCAAGTCCTTTTAGACTTTGGCGATGAGTCGAAATGTGGTTAAACAAGGCTTTTAAAAACATAAAATAATTAAATTATCTCTTGTGGTTTTGTTGTTTTAGAGGGAAGGGGCGGGTTGGTGTCATCTCTGGTCTGAATTGAGGCTGCGCGTGGTTGTTTACGGTTGATGTGGCTTATTTATTTATTGTTATTGTTGTTCACCTTTGTTCTTTCTGGGTAGGGAGAGGGAGGGAGGGCACTGTCATATTTTTTTTTTAGTCGTTTTTTGCTTTTATAGAGATGCATGTGGATTCGGATGAAGAGGCAGCTGCCGCGTGTACGGCGGCGAAATGGAGAGCTCCACAGAGCGCCACAACCACAAATCTCCCGAATGCGGCCCTGGGGAATATTGTCACCAAATTACGCAACCTGCGGGAAGAGCTTGTCAGCTTCGATGAGAGTGTTCCAGATATTGTCACCTTCCGCGTCGACGGCAGGCTTTTTTCTGTGCATCGCGAGGTGTTGCGGAAAGACCCGCAGTCTGTGCTCTTCCTGATGGCAGCGACACATTTTCGGCGTGACGGTGATGGAACTCCAGTGCGTGAAGTGATTGAGATTCCAGGCAAGAACTCGGCCCTCTTTGGCATGTTAATGAATCTTCTACGTGGGTATCGGAACCCTATTCCGGAAGCATACCGAGAGGTTTGTTTGGCAGAAGCACGGTTTTATGGATTGGAGCACTCATGGGAGTCGCGTTACCCTGTTGCGGCCACCGGTCCCTTTCGCCCGCTCATTTGCAGCGACAGACTTCTCTCGGATGCTTTGTGCGCCGCGGCGAGTCCGTTTTACTCCAGCGGGCTTCACTTCATCACTTTTGGGATATCACGCTGTGAGACGGTGGGGGTGGGGGTTGGGGCGGAGGGTGCACGCCTGAGTTGGATGGATGGCATGGGCCAGTGCGAAGACTTGGCCCTTTACTGGAACGACGGGCGAGTGACCCACAATTTTGGAGGCCTGTTCACGGAGAAGACGGGCTGCTCGTTCACCTCCAACGCGTTGATCAAAGTTGAGTTGGACTGCGAGGAGAACATCGTGCGATGGTCGCTCTCGGGCGAGCAAAGTGTGGCCGTCGTTCGCCTTCCGCCAAAGACGAGTTTCGCGTTTGCAGCGGTGCTCGTGGGACCATCCGAGGTGCGGAT
>NW_919991.1:5000-14792 GCF_000209065.1 Trypanosoma cruzi
CTCCTCCTCCGAGTCCGAGTCCTGCATCTTGCGGGCCATCAGCGTCAGGAACTCGGGGAAGTCAATGGTGCCGCTGCCGTCCTGGTCCACCTCGTTGATCATGTCCTGCAGCTCCGCCTCCGTCGGGTTCTGGCCCAGCGAGCGCATCACCGTGCCGAGCTCCTTCGTCGTGATGGTGCCATCGCCGTCCTTGTCGAACAGCGAGAATGCCTCCTTAAACTCGGAGATCTGCTCGTTGGACAGTTGATCAGCCATTTGGAAAGTAAGCCCTGGTGGTGGTAATTCCTCTTTTTTTTGTTGGTTTTGGTTTTGGTGTTCTTCTTGTTGTTGGTTGTTGTTGTGAGCGCTCCTTGCACCGGCCGTGGTGCCATCGCAGAGGTAGAGAAAGAATAGTGAAAAAAAAAAAAAAAATCCGTACGCAACAAACATGGGGGATGCAAATGTTCTGCAGAAACGCCGTGACAACAAGTCACAGTTCAGAAATAAAAGGGAGACGATGCCGCTCCCCTCCCCCAAAGTACGCGTATTCTCCCCTTGTGTTATTTGTGTTCTCTTTGACTTTCATTTTTCCGCATCCCGTTTATTCCCCTTGTTTACCATCGTTTGCAAATGCGTGCGTACATCTCTAGGGTTCCTTCTCAGTCTTTTTTTCCCCCGTGCCACCCACCCCCTTCAACCTCCTTCTCTGCTCCATGGGCGCAGCTCAGCTGTGAAACGGATGGGGTGCTTTATCGCGGGATCAAATTCCAAAATGAAAGAAAAAGTGATGCAACAATAAAAAACGACAACACCAAAAAACATATATTTAAATTTATTTACATCCGGATGTACATTCCCATAAGACCCTCGACATACAAAGAAGGAACGCGCCGACGATTCCCTTTTCCCTCCTTCCTTTCCCCATTAGCCTGTCACTGTCGGCTTCGCTCCCTCCCCGCCAGGGCCGCCGCACGTCGCTCACTTGCTCATCATCATCTTGACAAACTCCTCGTAGTTGATTTGGCCATCGCCGTCCACGTCGGCCTCGCGGATCATTTCGTCCACCTCCTCGTCCGTCAGCTTCTCGCCGAGGTTCGTCATGACGTGGCGCAGCTCGGCGGCGGAGATGAAGCCGTTGCCGTCCTTGTCAAACACGCGGAACGCCTCCTTGATCTCCTCCTCCGAGTCCGAGTCCTGCATCTTGCGGGCCATCAGCGTCAGGAACTCGGGGAAGTCAATGGTGCCGCTGCCGTCCTGGTCCACCTCGTTGATCATGTCCTGCAGCTCCGCCTCCGTCGGGTTCTGGCCCAGCGAGCGCATCACCGTGCCGAGCTCCTTCGTCGTGATGGTGCCATCGCCATCCTTGTCGAACAGCGAGAATGCCTCCTTAAACTCGGAGATCTGCTCGTTGGACAGTTGATCAGCCATTTGGAAAGTAAGCCCTGGTGGTGGTAATTCCTCTTTTTTTGTTGGTTTTGGTTTTGGTGTTCTTCTTGTTGTTGGTTGTTGTTGTGAGCGCTCCTTGCACCGGCCGTGGTGCCATCGCCGTCACAGTTCGTAAAGCGTTTGTGTGTGTGTGTGTGTAATAAATGTTGAAGAATCAAAAGACAATAGATCACACAACACGGTAAAAACACCGCAACAGTCCCGTAGAAATGGAAAATGACAAACACACAAGAATCATACGCAAGGTATGCCAAAAGAAAGTGAAATGAAAATCTGAGGGTAGTAAATAAAGAAAGAGAGAGAGAGAGAGAGAGAGGAAAGAGATAAAAACAAACAATATATATATATATGAGGATGACTCTAGGTCATTGGGTTCTTGGGGATAAATGACGGTGATGGCACACTTGCAGTCACAAATATATGTTCGCTCCCCTATCCTTCAGTTGCCTAATTTTTTATTTTTATTTTTTTTATTTTTTTGCTTTATTTCCGCCTTGGATTGCAATGAGGCTACACACACGACACCCTCCGCCACTTCTTTACCCCGTCTGCCGATCTTCTCATCTTCGTGCTTAATTGCGGTCTTGACTCCGTGCCTGCTCTGGTACCCGCTCCCAAGCACCGCCTTCCCATCGCTCCATGTATAGAGAAGTAAAAAAAAAAAAAAGACGTCAATATCTATCGGAAAGCAAGGGAGTGCCCGTGGAGGCAAAAAAATAATGGCACTGGGCTGCGTGCATTCATCATGTCTTTGGTTCCGTCACTGTCATACATACCCGCCTTTCCCCCCCACCGCTGCATTTCTTCCCGTCGTAATTTCTTCAATCCCCGGTGCGGGCATGCACACATGCATCTGTATCTCTCTAAGTGTGTGCGCATGGCTCCCACACGGGCTCTCCCCTCTCCGATCCGCCTTCTCATTACATCCTCCTCCTTTGTCATCCAAATCAAAAATATAAAAGCAAACAAAATAGTAAAAAAAATTTGTGTATTTTTGTTGTTGTTGTTGTGTCTTTCGCATCCCTCACTTTTCTTTTCCTTTTTTCTCTTCTTTGTTATTATTATTATTATTTTTCGTTCTACACACGACGAGTGCGGGCGTGCCGTCTGCTTACATGGAAGCCCGCATTTCTACCCCTCTTTTCCACTGGAAATTCCTCCCTTCACACATCGCAAACCTCACCTCGGTTAAGTGAGGCTACGGCATTTGATCATCATCCGTCCAGTGACACCTCCTCCTTTCCTTTTCCCTCCTTCCTTTCCCCATTAGCCTGTCACTGTCGGCTTCGCTCCCTCCCCGCCAGGGCCGCCACACGTCGCTCACTTGCTCATCATCATCTTGACGAACTCCTCGTAGTTGATTTGACCATCGCCGTCCACGTCGGCCTCGCGGATCATTTCGTCCACCTCCTCGTCCGTCAGCTTCTCGCCGAGGTTCGTCATGACGTGGCGCAGCTCGGCGGCGGAGATGAAGCCGTTGCCGTCCTTGTCAAACACGCGGAACGCCTCCTTGATCTCCTCCTCCGAGTCCGAGTCCTGCATCTTGCGGGCCATCAGCGTCAGGAACTCGGGGAAGTCAATGGTGCCGCTGCCGTCCTGGTCCACCTCGTTGATCATGTCCTGCAGCTCCGCCTCCGTCGGGTTCTGGCCCAGTGGGCGCATCACCGTGCCGAGCTCCTTCGTCGTGATGGTGCCATCGCCGTCCTTGTCGAACAGCGAGAATGCCTCCTTAAACTCGGAGATCTGCTCGTTGGACAGTTGATCAGCCATTTGGAATGTAAGCCCTGGTGGTGGTAATTCCTCTTTTTTTGTTGGTTTTGTTTGCTTTTGTTGTTACTGTAGACAAATAATCCCTAACCTGTTGGGGGTGGGAAAAAAAAATAAAAAATAAAATAAAATACGAAGGTCAGCAGAAAGTGAAAAAGAAAGGGGAAAAGAAAAAGATACTGCGGCTGTAGGAAACAAACAACCATGACGGTGTATTTGTAATGTGTATTCACCATGGCTGTTAGTGAATTGAGCAAAAAATTCAATTAGGCGGCAAATAAACCTTAAAAAAAAAAAAAAAAGAAAGAAACCAAACGACATGTATGAAGTGAACGCGGCAAATATAGTTGCATAAAAGCATATGGTATTCTCACCATCAGCATGACGACTACTTCTGCTGCCAAATGAAACATTGGGACAATAAATGAGTCAAGCGCAAGAGGGTTACAGGTGTGAGTGAGAAATAACTTCAAAAATAAACACTCGCACACAAACAAATAGATTCAAATACACATAAAAACATGCAAGCAAACCAAAAAAAAAAAAAAAAAAAAAAAAAAAAAGAAAAAAGAAAAGAAAAGAAAAGAAGGAGAAATATAAATAAAGGCTCCCATACTGGGTTCACACCGTCTCTATTTTTTCTGCCTCTTCGTGAGGCACCTCAGATTTCCGCGGAGCTGTTCCATCACAACATTTGCATCCAACAACTCCACGGCACGTACCTCAGATGCATTCTCAACACCTTTAGTCATTGCCAAAAAGTGCCCCTGAAGACTAGTCGTTACCTGGCCTTTTTTAGCGTTCCCAAATGACAGTTCCGCACGGTACTTGTATGGGATTACACAACTCATTGGAGCACAAACAGCCAAGGCATACTCAATGTTATCCATCGGCTTTGGCTGTGATGTAAAGTACTGCCACTCGCGGCGAAGTTCCTCGTCGTTTGCGATGCAAGACTCCTCTACGGAAGTCGCGACCGCACGTGTTTTTGATTGCGGCTGACCCGCATTGTGTTTCTCATCCTCCCCTTCCTCCTCCCCCTCCCCTTTTTGCTCCTCTTTCCCATCAGCTGAGTTGTTACGAAGCGAAGAAATAGAAGATTCATGATGGCTGTTAGTTTCCCCGGACTTATCTTCATCAATAAATTCGGTCACTTCTTCAACCTCCTCTTCTCGCTTTTCATCAAAGTTTTTTTCCTCAAATGTTTTTGGTGGAAACAACTCATGTCGCTTCTCCTTTTCCCGCTGAAGCGCCAGCACCTCCAGCTGCACCTTCGACATTTGATTGCCATTAAGAAGGGCGCCATACAGACGATCTTCCTCGTCCTGATCTTTATACTTCTCCTGAATTTTCTTAAGCTTCCTCCGCTGATGCCTTGTCAGCTGCTGCATGCTTTTTTGTGAAGAAGGAGCAGACGCAACCCTGGCGCCACCACCGGCACCACTCCCTTTTCCTCCTCGCACGGCTCCAGCAATTACTGTTTGTGTTGTTGTTGTTGTTTTTGTTGACGGGATTGATGTGGTCTTTTTGGAAGCCGTCGTCCCCTTCTGGGCGGCCTTCACCTCAGCGGCTTGACGCCCCTGACGTTGCTGCTGCGGCTGTGGATGACGACGCGGTCCGTGCAGCTCCCAAAAGGACGGCAATGGATGAAGTGTGGTGGCGCTATCAGGCGGAAGAAATGCACCGTATTCTCCCTCCTCCTTTTCCTCTTCCACATGCCGTGGGCGAAGTTCCCCTTCGGATATGAAGTTTGGCAACTCGTCACGGTCGTTAGGATCAATGCGGCGGGTGGAAACACGGAATAAAAGTCCACATGCGAATGTGATTGGCTGCGGTCGCAGGTAGTGCTTTTCCCCGTCGAAAAGGTAACAGCCACTGGCGGTACCTCCGTTGATCTGTGACGCATGCACCCACCAGGCAGCAACACTGAATTTACCCTCCCACGCAGAGCTGCGGCTCACGCACCACGCACCAGCTTCATCAAGGCTTGTCATGTGTATACGACACGTCTTTGCCTGACAACCCTCCTGAGGATCGCCTTCTACATCTTCCACAAAGGCGGTGGCCCACGCAGAGCCAATAGGCCGAAGTAAACAAGGGAGTGCACCATCCACGTCGCAGTGCACAAAGACATCACCCAATTGCATGACACGTCGTACGAGAATCTCCGTCGTCTGTAGGTCTTTCCCCTGCAGCACAAAGTCGCCACAAGAGGTTCGGAACCAAGAGAACTTCTCCCACCAAAAGCGACGTCGTTCCTTCACAATGGCCTTCTTTGTCTTCTGCTTGGCTGCGAGACGCTCCCCTTTTTTCTCGGCTCCCGCCAAAGCCTTTGCTGTGGCAGCGACGGTTTTTTCGTACTTGATACGATTGGATTTCATTTTCGCAAAGTACGTCGTCGCGTTGGCGTACGCCGTTTTACTAAGTTCCACTTCAATGACCATCGGTGTCACATCGCAGTCTTCCTCACCTTCATCCTCCTGCTCATTAGATTCCACCAGCACGGAGATGCTGTTGCGCTCAAGAAAAAGATCATGCACCATGTACGCCACTGGATGTCCTTCCGCATGTCGTCGCTTCAATAGACTGCGCAGCGCATCCCACTGAATTCCCGCAGCAAGTGCACCGTTAATAAGCCCAATCGCCTCGTCAATCTTTACCACATTTTGAATGATACATTCCCCTTTACGTTGGTTCTCTTGCTCTTCCATTTCGAGTGCATTCAAACGACGCAGGTGATCCCGCTCAAATTTATTCCTCTTAGATATCACGGAGGTCGTCTTCTTCTCATTGTGTTGCTCAATCTTTTCCGTCTCTGTGTAGAGAAAGAAGGCATCGCATACGCTACCAAAACTTTTTAAAAAGGACATCACCACACCGTCGCTGCTGTACTGGGCAAGGAGAACAGGACTAAAGTCATCATACTGCACAGCCTGCATCTGCTGTTGTGATCCGTCAGCCACGTTGGCATTCACAGACTTTTCCTCCTCAGCCTGTGACTTGTCTTCTCCAATTTTGGATGAGGCTTCTTGGCCACCTTTGCGAGAATCTTTTCTCTGCCTATGGTTGGAAATCAAATACCCGCCCCCAGGCAAAGGAGAGAAGGTAATCTCCCACGCCTGTAGCATCCCAGGTAGAAGCAGCTTAAACATCGTCTCCGCGTCCGACGTTATCTCGCCCTTTTTCACATTCTTCACTCCTGTGACGGTCAAAATGTGATCTGCAAGGGCGGGTCCAAAGTGATGCACAGCAGAAAGTGTAGAGCGTATGGTCTCATAATCCGCATGTCGAGCAAAGACGGTGTGCCATTCTTGCCGTAGTGCATTTGTGCGCCGCTGCTCCTCTTCCTTCTCCTTTCCACTCTCTGACTGCGCCATAACTTCCTTCTCCTGCTGCTCTTCAAAGGGCCTTGTCACGGGGTACAACTCCCGCACGAACATTTTGATATCATCATCCTTGTGTGTGCGGAGGAGGAGCAAAATGCGGTACTCGTGGTCGGTTAACACAACGTTGCCCTTAGAAAAGAGTTCAATGATAATGTGATAGGAGGCACCCTCGCCCACACCAAAGCGAAAGTCTACCGTACGATCATGCTGCAGTTGTGTGACGGAGTCAAGCCGCCATGCCCGTACATGTTTACGGAGCTTAAGCGTAAATTGCGAAGGCACTTTTGGCTTCTCTCGCACAAGTTGCGTAAGATGCATCCGTACCCCACTTTCAAGCAAAAGTGTCCGTTTGTTTTCGCCGTGGCCAAATTTAAACAGAAACATCTTTGGATTAATGTCATATACGTTCAATAGGCGTAGACCGAGCAGCTCCGACCGCATCTCCTCCACGGAAGCCCGTACGTCAAGTGCCGTCATGCGTTGCTTCACCATTTTCTTACCGTTTTTCCCAAACCTCCTCTTTTGCACCAACAATTCGCCTCTATTTTATTTTATTTTTTATTTTATTTTTGTAATTCTCGTCTAGAGCACTTGTGTCCGCCTGTATATTTATATATATAAATATAAATATGCGTATATGATGGTCGAGTCACTCCTTGGGAGAGTCAGACAGGCGGTTTGGCCTCTTCGCGATATTTTTCTTGCCGCTCATCAAACCGGTGAGGTCGCACAGAACAGAAAAGGAAAGGAAAGAAAAAAAACAGAAAAAAAAAGTAAGCGGGGAATGGCCCCATGTGTATATTGCAAATAAATTCAACAAAGAGACACATGTGGTAACTTCCAACACGCCACGGAAGTGAAGTCTTCATGCATGAAGGGACACATGCAGAGAATAAGGGAAAAAAAGAGAAAGAGAGAGGGAGAGAGAAGGACTCCTCCACGCCACCGGTTTATCCCCTCCTCCTCCTCCTCCTCCTCCTCCTCCTTCTCTTTCCTTCAACTGTAACACAATAAATTACACCCAACACATCCACACAACGTTAAACTCAAATCCAACCAACCAACCAACCAATACATGCACGGATACGATAGATGCCAAACGCCTCCTTTTCTCTTCTTGCTCTTGTTTTTGTTGTTGTTCCTTTTAGTCCAATGCGGTTCTTTCATCAGTAAAAAAAGTGCGTGCACCAATAATCATAGTAGGAACAATTAATATTATACTCACGCATGTATTTCATCGATTCAATGCCTTTCACTTCATTCTCCATCACTCCTGTTGTCATGGCGGCCTTCTTCTTATAATGCCTCCTCCTCCTCATCGCTGTCATCCACACCATAATTGACAATACCTTCAGGTGCCCCATCTGTTATCTTTTCCAACGGCGGTTCCATTACGGATGCTGCTACCAGCGGTGCTGGTGATGGTGTTCTTGGTAATGGCCACGCCACCTCCAGTCGCTCCATGACTCCACGTACCTCCTCCGCCGTCGTACCAATTCCACACGCCATGACAAGTAGCGGGCATGGCAGCACCTCATCGGCGTGCATGCCGTAGTTACGAAACGACAACCCACACAATTGTTTTATCGTCGAGTCAGGTACAATTACCCGTGGTCCTGTGACAGCGCCACGAAATAGACGCGCTCCTATCGCCTTTGCGTTCGCCGCCCCTCCCACCGTATGCATGGTAACTGCAAAGCTAATGTCATTCCTATTTGTCCCACGTACCGTACAAGACGCTGTTGCGACAGCTCCAGTAAAGCCAGCAGCGGAGGCGGAAGCGGCGATGTCATTTACATCTTCTTCCTCCAGCAAAACTTCACCCCTAGCCATCGCAAACCTACGCAGCCCTTGCTGAACCATGTTCAGCACCTCATAACGTACATCCCAGAGGCGTTGAAAGCCGCTGCGGCCCATACTCAATGCCGTTATAAAGAGATCCACAATCGGCGAAATACTTGCACGCCCTGCGTACAAGGCGGCGGCACGTTCCACCACATGCTTTTTACCGCTAAGCACGGCGCCGCCTACGGGGACAAGAAAATTTTTGTCTCCTGACTGCACCATGGCGTCAATGCGTCCCAACCGCATCGCCGCATCCAGACGCCGCATGATGACTCGGCTTTGCACGCCATAGGCATTATTGACCACGTACGGTATATTAATGGCTTTACAATGCTTGGCGATGGCAAGAACGTCGTCCGGAATACGTGGAGCAAAGCAGCTGGTCGTCGAAAGCACACAAAGCACATGTTTGGGCCCACCAACACGTTGAATCGCGGCGACGATGTCGTCCGGGTGGACTTGAAGAAAAAAGGGATGCAGGCACGTCTCACTACCCAACCCTAAACCACAAGTGCCTTTTCGCTGCAACGGTGCATGCCGAAGTTCCACAAGCTCTGGCACAAATCCTGCCGCTTCAATACACTTCAGTGCCGTCTTTTGATCAATACGGGCCCAAATGACATAGCGGGGCTCGTCCTCCACGGCACCCTTCAGCAAATCCGGCATTTCCTTCCGCCTCTCATCTCGCCGCAACAACGCCAGAGCGCGTAACACCAACGACAGTGTCATTCCTGTAGCCATGGGGAAAACAACAGCCGACTCAATGGACGGCGCTCCTGCGAGTCGCAGCAGATCTAACATCATGCAGTTTGTTAATTTGTGTATCAAACTCGAACCGGCTGCCTTTGGTTGGTCGCTCAAAATATCACCAGAGCGTCCGATACCGTGAGCAAGGCCGTAGTTCCTCCGTGCAACAAGTGGCGCTGCAACGCGACCCTCCCGCTCCCCCGCACCGACATGTGCAGGAAAGTTATTTGTATCCATCAATGCAAGTTGATGCAGGAGCCACTCAATGGCAACATCCGACATGCCCTTCTCAGGACACCGACGCTGGGCAAGGACGGAACGTACCAAACGCTCATTTGCGCGGAGTGCCTCCCCTCCTGCCTGAACATAATGCGCAGAAACAAAACCCTCCGCCAGCGACAATGCCCGCTCATTCATGTCGGCGTGCACACACACACACACACAAAACAAAACAAAACAAAAAAAAAAAACAGGGCGAAAGCGTGGGGGGACCAAACGAGCAGGCGACTTGTACGTATAAAAAACTTCGCTTCTATTTCAACCCTTCACGTCTATTACCCCGGTTAGTGTGGGACAGTTTTGTATGCAGGTAGCCACAACACACAGAAGGAAAAAAAAAAAA